>NC_056581.1:18905359-18957859 GCF_018340385.1 Cyprinus carpio | reverse complement strand
ATGTATATATTTCAGAAAATGTTATGTTTATATATTGAATATATTTATTTATAATATAAATTATATGAATATATAGACATGTAAATACATGTTTTCAAAATATATTCTGTATGTATGTGTATTTATATTTACATAATAAATATACACAGAACACACACATATATATTATGCAAACAAAAACTTTTATTTTGGATGAATCGCGATTAATCATTTGACAGCACACAAAAAAATACAGTGGCACTGCCAGTATTTTGGAGCTTTAGTATCGCGATACTACCGTAATACAGGTAAACCGTGCAATCCTAGTATAATAATGATATTAAAATAACACTTCCATAGCCTAAACGTGTTATTCTGTGTGTATTTGTGAAAACGCGTCCTGACCACTCTTCTGTACGTAGGATGTCCGGACACAGAACACAGCAGCTGCAGAAACCCCTTCAGTGTTTTCCAAGGATGCATGCGTCTCATCCGGACGGACGCTGCTTTAGTGGATCTCATCAGAGTGCAGCAGATGTTGTTTGGGAATTTTAGCGACCTGCAGATGGACATGTGTGGGATCGTCGACAGGTAAGCAATTACACTTTTATGTGAACTCACAAAACCTTCCACTTTCCATTTTTTTCCTCGCTAAATATATGCGTTCAGCTTGATTACCTAAATACAGAGATTAATTAGCCAGAGAAATGGCGCTGAATACTTATTCGCTAAAAGACGCAGACGATGAGCCTCAGGGGGAAAATGCCCTCGTTTAAATATTTATCCATCTGATCAATCACAATGAATCACTTTCTGCTTCGTTATAAATGCAGTTTTTGTTCACAGTTTAGTTCAAATAGACAGATTTTTCAGTATGGGGTTTCTAGAGGTTCTGTTTATTTGCTTATTTTAATGTTTTTTTGCGTCACCGTTTATGACATAAATGATATCTCAGCTTGTGCAGCTTGTTAAGGAGAGTTGTTTTTAAATGAAATAATTTAATTTAAAATTATTTAAAAAATCAAATAATTTTAAAATATTATTTTTTTTATTTATTTTAAAATATTAAAAATTGTATAAATTAAAAAATACTAGGTAAAATTTAAAGCAGAAGTGTGTAATTTCTGTGGCACTAACAATACTTAGGGTTGCACAGTATATCTATATCATCAGCCAACATTATATATATTTTTTTAAGTAGCATTATGCGTGTTAAATTTAAAAATAGGTAAATGAGCATGAACAATTAAATATCCAGTTTCCAATATTGGATATTTAACAGTGAATGTGCCTTTCTCATATTTTTGCACTTAAATCACCTTTATTATCATGAAAAGCTTATTGTGCAAAAGTTAATTTTTTAAACCTTTCATAATTTATTTACACAGGTAAATTTAATCATTTTAACAAAATAAACAATGTAGTTATTTTAACATGTAACAAATGTTTATTTAACAAGCATCAATCTTTGTATATAATAATATATGTTGCATTTAAAAAAAAATATTTTTTATTTATTTTTTTATTAATCATTTTTTAAGTATAATGACTGAAGTTGTATTTTCTTTTAAAGCATATGGCAATTAAATTACCTTTTAAATTTAATTTTAAATACATGCACAGTCGAAATTCAAAGTGCTTTACATAAAACATTTTTAAAATAATCAGAAAAAAAACAAAATTAACAATAAAAGTAACATTTTTTTTAAAATATATTTAAAAAAAAATACATTTATTAAAAACAAAAAGGGAATAAAAGAGAAGAATACATACATGCTTTGCTACAGTGCCAAAATTGTTTAGAAATTTCTATATGAATTTGACACAGCTTGTACTATTTGGAAATGAGATGAAATTACTGAAATGCTTATTTTATAGAATATAATTGTTTATTTTCATTTGACAAGGCTGTCTGTAGATTTTGGCGCTATGTTGTGCTTCTGTTCTGCCAAGTACAACAACTAGTGCCAATAATCTCAAAATGGCCAAATATTGGCCCGGCTGTAACTAGTATACAGTATGTTTACTGTACACATATTATGCAATCTTTCTAGACTGCCAAAGATGAGATTTTATTACACAAAACTGGTTTAAAATTGCAAAATGGCCGTATTAACTGGCTCCCCTGACTCTTTTATCATTGGACACTGTTTGACGTGCTGTTTGAATGAAGAGTAGGCTGTGTTTAGTGTATACTGCAGGATTCATGGTGAACGTGTTGTCTGTGCTGTTGACCTGTGTGTTTCATGTCAGGGGATGTTTGCATCATTTGGCTTGATGCAGAAATGGATTTCTTTTGCTTTGACACTGCAGCAAATCTCCTGAAGACGAGGCTCTTTTTGTGACAGTGCAATTTCTTTCTACTGTGTTTGACGCTAAATGCACCGCTGGAACCGAGCTATTGAAAGTGAAGGGAACCCGTGGCACGCACACTTACGTCTCAAGTGAATATTGTCTTCTCTGACACTCGATGCAGATGTAGATGTGTTGTCTCTGAAAGTTGTGATGCCTCTGGGTTCTCGTTTACATTCTGAAAGGTCCCGCTCTCCATCTGTCATACTTGTTCAGCACACTGAAGACTTCTGGGATTGCTGTTTATTTGTTTGCTTAAGTGGCTTATTTTTTTTTTTTAGTGATGTTTGCAAAGCTATTGCAGCACGGAGTTAGTGATCATTCTGCATCGTTTGTGGCATGAACAATATCCCAGATAGACAGCTAGTTTTAATTTTTTTTATTGCTGTTTTTTTAATTATTTGAAAAATATTAAATATTATTTTTAATTAAAAACGTGTGTGTATATATATATATATATATATAATATATATATATATATATATATATATATATATATATATATATTGATTAAAAAAAAAAAAAAATTATGGAAACATTACTATTTTTAATGTTTTTTGAAAGAAGTCTCTTCTGCTCATCACGCCTGGATTTATTTGATCAAAAATACAGAAAAAAACAGTAATATTGTGAAATATTATTACAACTTAAAATAATAGTTTTCTATTTGAATATACTTTAATTATATTTTATTTGTTTCTTCCTGTGATGCAACAGCTGAATTTTCAGCATCATTACTCCAGCCTTCAGTGTCACATGTAACATCCAGTCTATCACATGATCATTTAGAAATCATTCTAATATTCTGATTTATTATGAGTGTTGGAAACAGTTCTGCTGTCTAATATATTTGATGAATAAAGGTTTAAAAGAACTGCATTTATAAAAAAAAAAAAAAAAATTCTAATAATAATATTCTAATAATATATCTTCTTTACTATCACTTTTTTATCAATTTAACACATCCTTGCTGAATAAAAGTATTGATTTTATTAAAAAAAAAAGAAAGAAAAAAATTACTGACCCCAAATTACTGACCAGTAGTGTATATTGTTATTACAAAATATTTATATTTTAAAAACATAGCTTCTTTTTTTTTTTTTTTCTTTTTATTCATCAAAGTATCCTAAAAAAGTATCATATGTTCTGAAAAAATATTAAGCAGCAGAACTGTTTCCAACTTTGATAATGAATCATCATATTAGAATGATTTCTAAAGGATCATGTGATAATGATCCTAAAAATTCAGCTTTGCATCACAGAAATAAATGATAATTTAAAAAGTATAATAAATTTATATTTTAAATTGTTATTATATATCATAATATATAATATTACATTTTTTTTTGTATTTTTGATCAAATAAATGCAGGCTTGATGAGCAGAAGAAAACTTCTTTCAAAAACATTAAAAATAGTAATGTTTCCAAACTTTTGGTCTGTACTGTATATATATATATATATAATGGTAATTGTATAATAAATTCAACAAATGTAAAACATTTAATTAAATGTGTTACTTGCCATTTCTTTGTAATTATACATTTCTGGCCATTTTTTCAGTGTACACATTATAATGTTATATTTTAAAAGATTTTTGTTTTTAGTGTGTTTTCTTTTCCCCCATGTGGACAATTGTGTGGAATTTTATTCCTAGTTTTATTCATTGTTTTTATGCATTTTTATTTTGGTAAACTAAATTAAAATGAGAAATGTTTCAACTATGTGATATATATATATACACACAGTATTATTGAGTCTGCAGGCATGGGGCGAGGGCAGACCGTGGATGACGTTCCTCTCACTCCATGCAGAAACAGCAGCTCCACTGCAAGGCTTATTACCTCTGCTAAAGGGCTGAAGGTTGAGCTCAAATAACATTGCTGCCCATAACTAAGAAATATGGGATGGCAGCGGCTCTCATTGGCTTTACATGTGCCCCATGTGAACCCACTGGCCCTGTGCGAAATGAGTGTGGACTAGAGCGAAGCTGAGTGCCTTTATTAACCCCACATCAGAGATAATATAAGGGAAGCAGAGAGCTGACGAGTGCTGCTGCTGCTGCTGCTGCTGTCGTTTGGGTGAGTTAGTTTGAACGACTAAAGTTGACTTTGTAATGTTTTGTAGTGTAAATTAACCAATGTCAATAGGCAATGTCAGTATATAGTATGAACACTGTGCACACTGATCTCATTGCATTCCGTTGTTCATTTTATTTTCAGAAACTAGTATATACTGCAGTTTTCCGTATGGATCTGCTGTTTAATTTTTCTGGTGTTAAACAAGGTCCCGAGCTGAAGGTTGACCTGAGGAAGTTGTTTTGTTATGCAATGACACGTGAGGAGCGCTGTGTGATGTAGTGCTCTCTTTGACTAAAGCGCTGAGTAAGTGTTATTGTAAAGGTGAATAATGGACAGAATAAAGAGGAGTTTCTGCGTTGTCTACACTTTCACTGAATCTGGACTCACACTCCTCCTCAACTCACTGAAATACAGCTGCTGTGCGGAGGATCATTATACCAGTCCCGCCCATCACTTTAAAGAGCCAATCAGGTTATTGATGTGAGGGTCTTCTAACAGAAGCATATAAAGCCTGTTTTTATTCTGTCACATTAAAAAGCGCATAGCCATAAAAGGAAACTAAACAAGAGGTAATGAGTGTGAAGTGCTGCTATTTATCATGCACACCATTGTGTCGCATCCATTCAAATCCCCTCACCGCGGTAAAAGAGCCTCATGCCTACAGATCCTGTGTTTTGTGTTAATGCAGAACTGCCTCATTGTTCCAGCAAATGCAGCGCTGCATGGGTTTCCTGCTCTGCTGCCCCACTTATCATCCGCCTGTCCTACACTAATTCTCTTTTTGCATTGAAAGAAATAACCTGCATCAAATTTTGGGGTCATTGCCCACCTGTTGAGACCTACTGGTACTGTAAATCATCATAATTTATTATATTGTGTACTTGTCCTTACGATTAACTACTGTAGATCTTGCCATTAGCAATAATAAGAGCTTGGACTGAAAACACTGCAGGCTAAACACATTTAGAAACTATCATAGTTATAATAATAATAATATAGACTAGAAAGTCATATCATTGGTCGAGTCTGGGCTGTTATTGCTGGTCGAGACGCTCAGTGGTTTGAAAGAGCAACAGGTGTGAATTATCAGTTTTGTTTGAGTTTAAGCAGGCGCTGAATGCGGCGGAGCAGTGCTGCGTCATGAAAATTTACAGTTAATTAAGTCTTTGTCATTCTTTTCACTACAAACATGATTCCTTTGTATGCAAATGAGTCTTGTGCCATGTTCACTAAAGTCAGCATTATTTGGCTGGTGCAATTAACATTGTGCTTTTAGCAGCCACCTAAAGCAAGAATTAGAATTTCATTTGATGTTTTATGCACTTTGTATTGATCATGGCAGCACTACATTACATTTGCTGAAAATATACTCGCCCTCAGGCCATCCAAGATGTAGATGAGTTTGTTTCTTCATCAGGTTTGGAGAAATGAAGCATTGCATCAGTGTCTCAGCAATGGATGCTCTGCAGTGAATGGGTGCCATCAGAATGAGAGTCCAAACTGCTGATAAAAACATCACAATAATCCACAAGTAATCCACAGCACTCCACTGTCTTTAACTTCAAACCGAGTCTGTAATCCATAATAACACTAAAAAGTGGTCTGGTCTGAATCAAGAGAGAAATCTGCACAGATGAAGCACTGTTAACAAGTCAAAATAGCTCTAAACAAATTTGTGGGTGAACTTTGATGTGAGAGACAACAGGAGATGGACTTTTACACTGGAGGAAGTGTTATCATGGATTATGGACAGGTATTTTCGCCAGAAGTGACACTAAAACATCTTAATACTGGATTTGTTTCAGCTTTTGTCTTCTCCAGATGTTAACTGATGGACTGGAGTGCTGTGGATTATTGTGATGTTTTTATCAGCTGTTTGGACTCTCATTCTGACGGCACCCATTCACTGCAGAGCATCCATTGCTGAGACACTGATGCAATGCTACATATCTACAAATCTGATGAAGAAACAAACTCATCCTGATCTTGGATGGCCTGAGGGTGAGTAAATGTTCAGCAAGTTTTAATTTTTAGGTAAACTTTTCCTTTAAATTAGCATAACTTCAATGTTGAGGAGTTGCATCTCTCTTCCCGCTGTGTTCCGCTGATGAGGTCAGCTGAAGGGTGCATCATTGGCCTTGCTTCTGTCTGTCCTAATTTCCTCTGCTTGACCTTTGACCCCCAGGCTGGAGCTGAGAGTCTGTCTCTTTCCAGCTCTTGTCAGGTTTCCCCTGTAGCTGAAGAAACACATCAAGCGGCTGCGTCGTTTCCTCCGCACCTGCTGCACTTGTCTTTCAGGAGGTGACTTCAGCTCTGCGGGCCGCCGTTGGTTGTCACCTCTCTGTGATTAAGGTCACGACGCACGACCTTTGGCTGCCGTCGTAGAGGGTTGAGTATGGCAGTGTGGGACTCATGCGTTTCGACGCCTTCAAGCTGCTGCTCAGAGCCGTTGTCTCATTTGTTCACAGAGCTCGCTGTCCTCACACACATTTTGCTTGAATAGATTTATTTTCTGTCCTGTCCTGCAGCAGAGGCGGTTTTCTGTCTGAAGGAGTTTTTATGTTTGATTTTATTGTTCACGAGCCGAGTGCCGCATTGAAATTCCCCTGCTTTTCCCCTGAACACAAAACAAAACACGCTGACTCCCTTCAAACTATGTTTTGTACATAATTCTAGTCTGTCTTTGCCAAATTGGTACTATTTAAGACTTTTTTTTTTTTTTTAATAAACAGAAGGTTTGTCTGTTCAGGAAATAGTAAAATTCCGTTTTTTGAAAATCTTCCTTTTGTTGTACATTTATAGAATGTTTGTGATTCAAAATGTAACTTGTAACGGTGATGATGTCACAGTAGCAATTTGAATTCTGTTTGGACTTATTTCGTGCATGTTTCTGTCTTCTGCATGAGAAAACCAATCACAATTCAGTAAGCAAATTACTGGATTGTGATTGGTTTTCTCTCTCGCAGAAGATGGAACACAGAACGCAGACTTCTTGAGTTAAAACTGTTTACCTTTAAGTTTCTAACTTAAACAACTAGTTTTGTTTTGTTTTTGTTTTCCAGTGAAATCTTGCTCCTGTTTCTCATATTTCCATGTCGTCTCCAGTTTCACAGTAGATGTGTCCTTCAGGCTGAGATGCTAGTGGAATATCATATTCCCAGATGCCAACTCATATTCATTAGCCGAGACCTCATTTCTTAAAAAAACATCTGTCCAAGTTTATTTAAAGCCATCATGGATCGAAATTTGACCTTGTTTACTTTTTTCAGACATATTGCTGGTCTTATTGTGAACGATTCATAACTGCACTTTAATCTAAAAATAATGTTTGTCCTCATAATCTTTCATGAAAATTTAATAGCTTGCTCTAACACATTTTGTTTGTGAACTTGTTTCTCTCCTAGGCATCATAGAGAAGTAGTAAAATGCTCATGTAACGTGTTTTGCACCGCAAGAAACCTTGACTAACATTACACTACCATTCAGAAAGAAATTAAAACTCTTATTTAGTGAGGATGCATTGAATTGATCAAAAGTGTCAGTAAAGACATGTATAATGTTAACAGTCGATTTCAATTTCAAATAAATAAAGTGTAGCATGGTTTCCACCAAAAAGAGACACTGTTTCTTGATCAGCATGTTGGAATGATTTCTGAAGGATCATGTGACACTGAAGACTGGAGGAATGATGCTGAAAATTCAGCATTGTGTCACAGGAATAAATTATATTCTAAAATATATTCACATTGAAACCAGTTATTTTGAATTGTAATAATATTTCACAATTTTTCAGCTTTTACTGTATTTCTTGTCAAATAAATGCAGCTTTGGTGAGCAGAAGAGACAAAAAAACACATACTTTTGAACACGAGTGCATTTATAGACCTTTACTTCTTTTGTTTATGATTGATGTATCAGAGAAAACACAACTGTTTGGCAAGTCGTGCTTGGGTTTATCCTTTCTGCGTGTTTCTCGCTCCGTCTCTGTGTGTGTCAGTCTGATCATTACTCGCGATGGCAGATTACAGGAGAACAGGGGAGTCCGGCTGTGCCACGGCTCTGTGTGAAGCAGACCGCTGATGTTCACTTGTGTCCCTGCGATGGGCCTGAAAAGCTCTGATGGGATCCAAGCCAACAAAGAGACGCGGCTCTCAATATGCTGTTGGCGTACACAAACCAAAAAGTGTGGTTTCATTTTTTTCCCCCTTGGTTTGAAGTGTCGTTCTGAACAGAATGAAAGACACACTCGATCCTGTTCCGATTATAAAGCTACAAAGCGTGAAACCGGAGCGGAAAGTGCATCTATCCCGACCACCGAAAGCACAAAAGAGCATTTGAACGGATCCTCTTAGACCATCATTGTGACCACAAATGGAAATCTGGTGAAAGATGTCAACTGTAAAGTGAGTGCTGGTAACGCGAGCATGCAAATCATCCCGTGAGAGTCGGGAGAGGCTGGGAATTGTTTTTCGGCTCAGGCAAGGGCATTGTGTGATGACTAGAAAGGATTCGCTTTACAAAGAGAAATTGTAAGGTGTTTTGTGGTCAAAGCGGCTGCTTTGAGTCCCTCGGTTAACCTTGCTTTGCTCTCAGCAAAACTTTATAGCTTCTAAATCAAGGCATTGTGGCATAAATGATTATTAGTGTTTGCTAAGTCAATCTTGAGGTTAATGGTGTGATGAAACCTCTAAAACAAAGTATTAAAGTTCAGCGTGTGTGTCGTCCTGCAGCGTTTGTGCAGGAATGAGTCCTCAAATCAGGTGTTGTTATTTCACTATTATTTCAGACGTGATAGTCAAGGGTTTGCACCAAAAACATATATAAGTTTACATAAACCCTGCAGAATTTGCAAAAAGCTAATAATTACTGTAAAGCTTAATAGTTTAATTAATAGCTTTACAGGGCAGTACTAAGTAAAAAAGCAACATGCAATTTTTATGATCCCCCATTTTTCTAATTATTAATAGTTTGCAGTTTCTGTGTTATACTTGTGTAATGATGACTAAGTGAACATTTTCATGCATATTTTTCACCCTCCCTCTGAATTAAACAGGCTTTTTATATTTTAGACCTTACAGTGAAAAACAGTTATAATTAGAAATACATCACTCAATAAAAAAAAGAGATTTTTTTTAGTTAACAGTTTGCAAACCCATTGCATGAGTGTTTTGATCTAATTCTATGCTTATTTTTAAGCTTCTCTCTGAATTAAACTGAATTATTGCTTTTCTATATTTAAGACTTCTTTATTTAAATATAGATTTCTGAATATAATAATGAAGGAGACTTAATTATGATTATGATTGGTTAACATCAGGGTGCTTTACAAGTTATGTAAAGGACATTTTTGTTATCTACTTCTTCTGAAGTGATGGTTTGTGTGAAAAACAGACCCAAATTCAAGTCATTGTTTGATTAATTCATATTTAATATTGATTTGCATGCTTCAAAACACAATGATGGTAATTTCTTCAAATAATGTCCTGTTAGTCTAATGTGTCCTATTGCACATAATTTGATTTAGACTTTTTATCTCACAATCTAAGAATAAAAGTCTGAATTTTGAGATGTAAACTCAAAATTGAGAGAAACAAGTCAGAATTGTGAGACAAAAATGTTGCATTTAGCATGGTGTAGATAAGCTTCCATATTCCTGTGATTTAAATGTGACTGTCATACTGTCAGAATTCCTCCTATATGTCACTAAAAGTGCACTGTTAAAAGTCACTGTTTCCCGCTCCAGGATCAGATAAAGCCAACAGCAAGGTTTTCAAACTGTCTACAAAGGCTGCATGTGTAATGCTGAATGATTGCGCTTCTCTGTATCTGATTGTCCTTGAGATCAAACATCAAATATGATTTTCCATGTCCTGTTTTTTTTTTTTTTTTTTTTTTTATCAGATGCTCCCCGAGTCGCTGTGAACACGGAGGGAGATGCTCGCAGTCATGGAGCACGTTTCACTGCAACTGTTCTGCCACGGGCTACGGCGGAGCGACCTGCCACAGCTGTAAGAACGCTTCTGAAATACAGACCACTTCCTGCACACACTTCAAACGCTTCCTGTGCACTGATTCCTTCCACACTCAGAGTCAAGGACGGATCAGGAGACAAACGCAGAGAGAACAGTGCTAAACTTCAATATTTGACCACTGTTTATGATAAAACTCAGTTACAGTGACAATTTCTTAATTTATGGAATGCAAAATCAACGCTCATCAGTCAGTGGATTTTGACATTTTGAATAGAATAACAACACACATTCATATTCACATTCTGTTTATTATGCTTATTCGTGTTCACATAGCTACACTGAACAGCATTCATTAGGGTTTTTAGTGCAAAAGTTTGCATATTTGGAGAAGTCTTGATATATTTATATATGTATATACTTAATATTTACATAATTTCAATTCTATTCTAGCGCTTGGCACTTATTTTTTTTCCCCAAGGGGCACAATTTAGGAGCAAATTTAGCTTAACAATGAACAATACATTTATTACAGTATTTATTCATCTTTGTTAATGTAAGTTAATGAAAATACAGTCGTTAACTGTTCGTTAGTTCACAGTGCATTAACTAATGTTAACAAGCACAACTGTTGATTTTAATAATGCATTAGTAAATGTTGGCATTAACATTAACTAAGATTAATAAAAGCTGCAGAAGTGTTGTTCATTCTTAGTTCTAAAGTAGCTAACTAATGTTAACCAATGAACCTTACAGTAAAGTGTTACCATCATTAGACGAACAGGACATTATTTGATGTTAGAAATAACCATCATTGTGTTTTTTTTTGTTTTGTTTTTTTTTTTTAGCATGGAGCAAATTTAGAAGTACATTAAAAAAATGTAGGGCTGTGTGTATGTATATATGCATATGTATATATCAATTCTTGTTTTTCCTTTGGCAAATTTAAGATCTCCTAAAATGATCATTAAGATCATTAAGTGGTTATACATTTGTGCCACAGTGAAAAGATCGGTAAGAGGTGTATGTCTCTCACCAATTATTTTACTCGCCAAATTTATAATCCTTAAAAGTCTATTTTGCTTTTAACAGAGAGAGAGTTAAACCAGGACACAATATTAAAAGTAAGAACAGATTCAATAAGTGATTTATATACAACAATCAGAATATCCATTTCAGTGTTAAAACTCCTCAGTTTTCTCAATAAGCATAGAAGTTGATAAGCCTTTTTAAAAACATTATCTAAATGTTAATCAAATGAAAATTGGGAGTCAATCTCAGTACCTAAGTATTTAAAAGATCCTATCTGTTCAACTTCCTCTCCATTTACTAACAAAGGTTCACAGAGTGCTCGTATGTTGTTAGCCCCACTACACATCTCTTTAGTTTTACTAATGTTAAGCTGCAGAGAACTCTCCTCTGTCCAGAATGTAATAAAATTAACAAAACTTAGGTAAGTATCTAATGACTGAATATCCTTTACACGTCCCACCATTGCCATATCATCTGCATATTTTATAAGCATCAAATTGTCAGTATCACAGGTCATTTCATTTATATAAATGGAAAATAGAATTGGTGATAAAACGCACCCTTGAGGAACGCCAGTGTTTAAAACCACGTTCTCCGACTTTTTCCCATTTACTAATACGTGCTGTGAATGGTCCCATAAAAAACTATTAATGCATAAGATAAGGGTTTGGTGCACCTCTCCAACCTCCAACTATTAAAAGCGGAAGAAAAATCCATAAATAAAATCCTAACGCAACAATCTGCCGCATCCAAGTAATTTCCAACCTTATCCATCAGAGTGAGGGTGGCATCTTCAACTCCACACCCAACTCTGTAAGCAAACTGCAAGGGATCCAATTTCCCAATCATTGCTTGGAAGAGTTGCTGACAAACCACTCTGTCCATGCACTTACAAAGCACAGATGTTAAAGCCACTGGTCTGTAGTCTATAAGGTCCTTAGCATGTGCCTTTTTTGCCAGTGGAATAATGGTACTCTCTTTCCAAGCCTGAGGTACAACATTACATTTAGTCATTTAGCAGACGCTTTTATCTAAAGTGACTTACAAATGAGGACAATGGAAGCAATCAAAATCAACAAAAGATTAATGATATGCAAATGCTAAAACAAGTCTCAGTTAGCTTAATGCAGTACATGTAGCAGTTTTTTAAATAATATAATATATAAAAATATTTTTTTTACAATCAAACATTCCCTCAGCACATTCCCCTTTATTTCATCAGGCCCTGTTGTCTTTTTTGGGTTTAACTTGTAATAAAACCTTTTCCACTGTCTTTTCCTCTATTAAATTAAATTAAATTAAATTAAATGTATGCATTTAGCAGACGCTTTTATCCAAAGCGACTTACAGTGCATTCAGGCTATCAATTTTTACCTATCATGTGTTCCCAGGGAATCGAACCCCCAACCTTGCGCTTGTTAACGCCACGCTCTACCACTTGAGCTACAGGAGCACTGTATTATTATTAAGCACTATTATTATTGAGCACTATTATTATTAGGGGGAATACCGGATGCCCTAAGGGAGTCCATTTCTCATCAGAATTTGTATTAAAACGAGCATAAAACTGATGCAATTCAGTAGCAAAACAGGTAGAATCAGAACACTGAATATTATGTTGCTTCTGATTCCTCCCAATCATACTATATACTTATCCCAGAGCATCAAAAAAATTTAATTCCTCGTGATATGAGACCTGTAAGGAAACAATATAAAACATGATGCAAGGTCAGGCGCTCATTAGCTGCAGCTTTACACGCTTATGGATTTACAGTCCTCAGTGACGTGAAAAGGCCCGTTTTTGGTGCCGTAAAAGAGTGTGGAACAGACTTGGGCTGAAATGAAGCACATGCCACTCAAATGTTTAATGGCGACAGCATTTAAGACGTTCACACTTGAGCTGTTTTAAAGGGTGAGCATTATTGAGAGGGACTTTATAGAGCGGCCACATAATTGGATCTCACATAAAGCTGCTGTCAGTCAGAGGAGCGTTTGAGGTTTAAAATGAAAAAAAAAAACATTTTTACAGTACAGTATAGCAGAATATATCTGCACTTTCTCTGATTTATATATATTTGTATGGATATTATGGGTTTTAAATGTTGACCAAATTGACACTGAAAAGAAGTAATGTAATGGTGCTCAGACCTATAAATATAGATCTATGGATATGAAATTAATTTATATTTATATTTATATTTATATTTATATTTATATTTATATTTATATTTATATTTATATTTATATTTATATTTATATTTATATTTATATTAGCTTTTCAGGGAAAAGAATTAACCAGAACTGCTGTTTAAAATTATATTTATACAAATTACAATATATATATATTTATTAAAAAAAAATGTAATTACATATTACAATTACATAAATAATATTTTTTTTTGTAATTTTTATATGTAATACATATACAAGATTATACACTTAAATATATGGTTTATTTTATTTTATTTTATTACTATTCTAGGCTTGTGATCAGGTTGTTATGAAGCTTTATTAGTTCTCATAATCTTAAATATGTCAATAAAAGTATCACTCATATGAAAAAATATGAAACAGAATGCATATAGATTGTAAATGTTTTCTTTGAAAGTGAAACCTAAATATATATATATATATATATATATATATAATATATATATATATATATATATATATATATGCTATATATAGTATGTGTTGTGTGTGTTGTGGTATAATATATATATATATTATATATATATATATATAATATACATATATATATATATATATATATATATATATATATATATATATATAAAATAATTTAATATGTATAGAGAGAGAGAGAGAGAGAGAGAGAGAGCTTTCAATGAAATATATATAACCAGAATAGCTATTAAAATTAAAATAAATAAATTTTAAACATTTTTTGTATAATATATGCAAGAGTGTATATTAATTATTTCTTATTTTTTATTTTAATAGCTTTTCTGGGCTTGTGATCAGGTTGTTATGAAGCTTTATTAGTTCACTTAATCTCAAATCTGTTCATAAAAATCATTCTCTTCTATCTCATATGTGTGAAATATGAAACAGATTGCGTATAGGTTGTAATTATTTTCCTTGAAAATGAAACCTAAAGTAATCCATTTCCTCACTAAGCACCTAAATAGATAGTTAACTTCCCCCGTTTGTGTTACATCATGAATTCAGAGCTACGAAACAGATGCAGATGGTCATAATTAAAGCTGCTTTGTTTGCCTGAGCGCGTGCAAAATTGATGGCAGCACACTTCAGATGAAACACTGCCTTCATTTTATAATACAAATACACTGGGAGGTTTAATTTCACAAATATGCCATGCAAAATTAAGTGGACAATATATGATTCTCATAAATTAGCTCTGAATGCAATGCTTGCATAATATTACAAAATATATTGTGTTAAAATTTCTGAGCCAAAGAGAAAAAAGTTGCAGAAAATTCAAACTCCAGTATAACACAGTTAGAACATATAATGTGATCAGTGGCATAATGAAGTGAGTTAGAAAACCATGTCAACATCCTGCCTTCACAGTCGCTTCACACTAGTTACATTTCCGTTAAAAGTTCAAAACAGCACAGATAAGAAAGTGCATCTACATACTCATTTAAACACTTTACTGGCTCGTGTCAGCGGTGATTGACAGGGATCATTCTGGAACATTGATTTAGATCAATACATCTGCTTAACCAATCACATCATTCCTTCCAGGTGTGACATCAATGACATCGAGAGTGTCAGAGTGAAAATCTCCCAACACAGCTGTGATGATCAGATCTCACACAGGACATATTTTATTAACAGAGCAGTATTGGAGAATAACAAAGTAGGCACTGCTAACTTACAGTTGCATGCACTAGTATTATAGTCAGCTAGAACTAAAAATATTTTTTGTTACTTTAAATAAAATAAACCTTTACTGAAAGAATATATATATAGATATATAATATATAATATATATATATATATATATATATATTATAGATATATATATATATATATATATATAAAAATCAGAATTCAAAATATTTTAGTGTAATAAATTTTTAGTTAAACTGCTGTAAAAAAAAAAAAATGTTGAACTGTACTCACAGTAAATTAAATGTGTTTATCATAAATTTGTGTTTTAATATTTTAGTTTTGATGCTATTATCCTGATTATTTTGTGCCAGATAAATATTGCTCTTTTAAAGTGAATTATGTTATCAAATAATTACATAATTTTGATGCAAGTCACTACAGGCAAAACTATTGTTTTCATGCACTTTTTCTGATCCATTTTGGAATTGTATGTGTCCATAAATAGACTTCTTTCCGATTACTTGAAAGAAAACTTCCAAAGTACCCTTTTGTTTATTTATTTTTGTTTACTTTATTGCATTTTATCTATGTGTGTCTGTAAATTTAAATAACATTACATAAAGGCTGTTTTCTCAAAATGAGTTTTTTCACCACTTCAGCAGCACTTATATACACCAACATTTACAGTTTTATTCATATCTATATTCTGAAGGTTTTTACTGAGGGGTTTGTTCATGTATCATTTGCCTGGTTTTATTTTTGCACTTCATCTATTTGTGTCTGTAGATTTCAATTGCTATACATATCTTTAAAGGCTGTTTTCTCAAAATGAGTTTTTTTCTCCACTTCAGCAGCACTTATTTGCACCAAAACTTACAGGTTTATTCATATTTGTATTCTGAAGGTTTTTGTAGGAGGGTTTGTTCATATATCACACACCTGACAAATATTTAACATTTTAATCCTAAAAATATGGTCAAAATGTTGTTGGCAGTATTTGAAGTATCTGAAGTACTGGAATCAAAACCATCTTACCATCCATACAGCACGTAAAAACATTTTACAGGGTGTGAAAACAAAAAGTGATTTTTTTTTACGTGAGCTGCATTTTCACACATGTTGAATGAACAGATCTAAGCTTTATGCATAGACAGAAATTGTAAATGCACACTCGTTTATGTATGTTACTGTTATTATTCACAGTGTTGAACGTAAACAGCTTCACCTCAGTATCTCTCAACACTAACCTACTGCTTCTGTGTTTACAGCCATTTATGAAGCATCGTGTGAAGCATACAAACACAAAGGAAACACATCTGGCTTTTACTACATCGACGTGGATGGAAGCGGCCCCATCAAACCTCAACTAATCTACTGCAACATTTCAGGTAAATCTCACGCAGCGAATCCGAAGTGATTAAATCCTTTTAAACACTCTGTAATTGGGACTTTAATCCATAGCTTTTGATCCTTCATGCATCGTGTCACACCCCGCGGAGGAAGTCAGCTGTGACACTCACGGAAAAACACACTTTAGAAGAAGCAGACAGATCAACCTTTGAGCCTGTCTGTGCGATGTTCACTCGTACAAAAAAAGTTTTAAAAGGCTTTTACAGCCTGATGCCACAGAAGAGGCTTTTGAAGTTGTATGGCTCTTTAGAAAAGCATCGCATCACCTTTGATAGATCCTCACTTCTCCTTTGTTAAAGTCAATGTGAAATCCAAACTGACTCTATTGACTTCCTTAATCTACATTGCTAGTCTTACCTTGCATAATTCATCAGTGCAGTTTTATTCTTAAGAAATTTTAAAGAAATATTTACTTAATATGTTTCTTCATAACCATTTCTAAAATGACTTTCCTTTTCTTCATCCAGTCAATTCCCCATGGTTATATATATATATATATTCTGTTAAGGGCAATATTATAGTATTTATCAATATTTCAAGTAGTTTTTGTATTTATATATTATATGTTTTCATATTAATTTTAGTCTAAATTGTAATAATATTAAATATATTTTAATAATAGTATTAAATAATTTTGCCATTAATTGGTATATACTGTTATAGTATTAATATTTTGAATTAGTTTTTTTTTTATATTTTCAGTTTCCATTTTAATTTTAGTTTAAGTATTATTGCTGTGTGTTTTGTCATTTTTATAAATACATACTTTTGTATAAATTATTATAGTATTACAGTATTAATATTTTGAATTAGTATTCATTTTTATATTTTCAGTTTTTTTGTTTTTGAGGGGTTAAATTTTTTTTTTCAGTTTTAGGTTATATATATATATATATATATATATCTATATATATATATATGTATATATATATATATTTTGTTTAGTTAATTTCTGATATCACATATAAGTGAATATAACTATATAATATTACTATATAAGTAAAATGGTTTGAAAATGTAATTTCATATGTTTTAAAGTTTTAAAGGATTTTTGGAGAATATATCTATAGAGAATCTAGAACCCAGTTCAGCCCAAAATAACTCTTTATAAACATTCTTCGAGCCCAAGAGCCTGTGTTTATGATTGTTTAGTATATATTTCATGCTTTAGGTTTTTAATGAGTATCCTGTGTCCTTTTGAAGGTCACGTAATTGTTGCACAACGTGAAATCGACAGAGCTCTGAGCTAAAGCATTGCACATGTGTGTCATTTTAGTCTTTTCATCGGTCGAATCCCTCTTTTCCCTGCAGATAAAGCATGGATGGTGATCCAACATAATAACACGGAGCTCACCAAATTAAAAGTGTCCTCCGGGATAAATCAGCATTTAGCCCACTTTAACTATTCCGCCGACGTGGAGCAGATCCAGGCGATAATTACCCAGGCGGAGTACTGCGAGCAGGAGCTCTCCTACCACTGCAAAAAGTCACGGCTCTTGAACACACCAGGTAAGCCCTTTTTATTAGGAATATCGATCGTCCCCCCCCCCCCCCCCATGAAAGGTCATGCTTATTAAAACCTCTCTCCATCTGAAGAAGCATGACGCTTAAGCAAACGACTCAAAATGATTGTTATGCTCTTTGTTACGGATAGCTCAGTTATTTCCCCTCTTCTTTTCTGCATTAAAATAATTGAAAGTCACCTTTAGGGTAGATTATTCATGTGCATGTGCACCTTTGAAGGGCTCTTATCATGTTTGTTTGTGTGGGTTTGTCATGGGCGGTTTTGTTCAGTGTATAACACAGGGTGATAACGGTTCTCTAGTCTCTCAAATAAACATCCGCACAAATGGTAATTACGTCCATAAGTTTTCACATTATCAGAGTTCTTGATGAGACAGGGAGAAAACAGTGTCGGGCGTAAATAAGAAATGTTGGAAATGTCAGATAAACAGTAATGAAAATAACATTCTCATCTTGATTAAACCTGGACAGATGCATGCGAGACTCACAAGATCTCTTTAACATCTAAATGTTTTCTCTCAAACACCAATGAGATTAAAAGTAAAGCAAACAGAGATATGTCCTGCTTCTCAGGTGTTTCTCATGAGAAAAATACCTCAATCAACTCAATCAAAACCTCAAATTGTACTCATATTTGCCAAGATCCCAAAGTCCGCTACCAGAACTCAGAGCTCTCAAACATTTCCCAAGAAATTCAGTGTTAGCCATTCTTCCTAAGATGTTTCTCATGAGGAAAAAGACACACAGTAAAATCTCACACATCTAAAAAATTTCTGCAAGAGTCTTCAGCCAAAATTCTGAGATCTTAAAATGAACTCCAGCATTTCTTTTGAGGAAATCGAGTAGAAACATTTGATTTCCCACTTCTCAGAAGTTTCTCATAAGAAAAGGACCTCAGTAAACTCTCACATAGTCTCAAAATGACTTAAATTGTACTCTGGTTTGCCAGGCTCCCAAAGTCTGCAACCAAACCTCAGAGATCTCAATATGAACTCAAACATTTCTCGTCAAATTCAGGTTCAAATTATCTGAACAATTGATTGATTTTTTTTCTTCTTCTTTTGCAAAACTGTAGAGATGGTCAAAGATCAAGGGGGCGTGGTTGGATCCAGATCCAACTCCTCCCATCTTACTTATACCTAAACCTACCCGTCTCCACCCCCTGATCCCTAAACCCACCCATCTCCACCCCTGAACCTGCCAGTCTCCAGTCCCTGATACCTAAACCCACCCATCTCCACCCCTGGAACCTGCCCCTCTCCACCCCGATCACTAAACCCACCCATCTCCACCCCTGAACCTGCAGTCTCTCCCCCCCTCCAGTCCCTGATACCTAAACCCACCCATCTCCACCCCTGAACCTGCCAGTCTCCACTTCCTGATCCCTAAACCCACCCATGCCCGTCTCCACCCCGATCCCTAAACCCACCCATCTCCACCCCGATCCTGCCAGTCTCTACCCCCTGATCCTTAAACACAGCCATCTCCACCACTGAACCTGCCCGTCTCCAGCCCCGGATCCCTAAACCCACCCATCTCCACCCTGAACCTGCCAGTCTCCACCCCATGATCCCTAAACCCACCCATCTCCACCCTGAACCCGTCTCCAGCCCCCTGATCCCTAAACCCCCATACTCCCACCCTAAACCCGCCTGGTCTCCACCCCCTGATCCCTGAACCATACTCCACCCTGAACCCTCTCCACCCCCTGATCCCTAAACCCACCCATCTCCACCCCTGAACCTGCCAGTCTCCACCCCCTGATCCCTAAACCCACCCATCTCCACCCCCTGATCCCTAAACCCACCCATCTCCACCCCTGAGCCTGCCAGTCTCCACCCCCTGATCCCTAAACCCACCCATCTCCACCCCTAAATCTACCAGTCTCCACCCCCTAGATGTGGATCCAACCACGCCCCCTGGATCTTGTGTTCAGCAAGTAAGGGGCTACTGAAGTTGTAGTAGAAGCATCTGAGATGAAATTGGTAATTAAATAATTACAGAAAACTCAGACCAAACACATTTAATCTGGATGGGCTTCCTGTTATGCTTTTCAGTATCTCAGTGTGATTGTATAGCGTCAGACTCATGATCGGCACTGTGTGTGTTGTTGCAGACGGTGCTCCGTTCAGCTGGTGGGTAGGCCAGTCGGGCGAGGCGCACATGTATTGGGGCGGCGCGGTGCCGGGCAGTCAGCAGTGCGCCTGTGGCCTGCAGGAGAACTGTGTTCATCCTGAACACTTCTGCAACTGTGATGCTGACAGCAAAGAGTGGTGCGACACACACTCACGTCCGGCTCATATTACAACCCCAAACCACTTCAGAATAAGACAATATGTTGATTTAAAGGAAATAAAGCCTACTTTCATGTTTTTGTGCATTGTAGCATTTATACCCTCTAAATTCATAATTAATGCATGGAGATGTTTATGTTTTTCAAACAGTATGAATCAGTCTCATTTAAACTTCAGGTGCAAAAACAGCATTAGAACTGGTCAATTTGATTCATTTCCCAGAACCAGCTTAATCAAATGAATCTTATTTAATGAACTGATTCATTCGTTTGTGTTATAAAATGTTCACAGTTTCAGCAATGCATTTTCCATATATTAAACTATATATTTATATATTTTTTATTTACTGTGTGTGGGTGTGTGTACAGGTTTTCCTACACTAGCGGGGACTTAAATCTGAATACACACCGACTCATGGGGAGTCGGTGTGTCACTGTGGGGACCTAAATTAAGGTCCCCGTGGGAACCAAAGCTTATAAATCATACAGAATGAGTTTTTTTCTTTAGATTATAAAAATGCAGAAAACTTTCTGTGAGGGGTAGGTTTAGGTTTAGGTTTAGGGTTTGTGTAGGACAATAGAAAATACAGTTTGTATAGAATAAAAACCATTACACCAATGGAGAGTCTCCACAAGGATAGTGAACCAGACGTGTGTGTGTGTGTGTGTGTGTGTGTGCGTGGGCATGTATGCATGTGCGTGTGTGTATAAACCTTATATACTTATATATAGTATATAATATTGATGTTTGTTAATAGGTTTTACTTTTTTGATACTACAGTAGGTACAATTTTAACCTACACCAGTATTTATTCTGCACTGTGAGAATTGGAAAATGTAATTGTGATGAAAAAAAAGTAAGTTACAATATCATCAAAAGACCAAAAATCTAAGGAATTTATTAAGATGCAATCCTGATGCAATAAACAAATTAGGTTTTACAATTTTGGTTCACTTTTTAACTTTGCTTTTTTGGAAAGTGTACTTACAATGCAATGCAAAACAAAAAAAGCAAAAGATATTGTGTTATGTTTATGTATTATATATTTCATACCTGACCCAGAAGTACTGTCCGAACACTTTCAAACATGTATTTAATTAAAATATAAAAAATGTATATAAATGCCACAATTGAGCAATAAACGAATGAAGTTTTACAATTTTGCTTCTCTTTTTTATTTTTGTTTTTGTTTTTTGGAAATGGGATTGCGCTTGCAAATGAAATTTAAATATTTAGATATAGAAATATAACAGATGATTTTGTTTTGTTTTTTTTTCTTTTGAAGTTAATATTTTACTTCTTTTTTTTAAAGAGCATTTGCCGGTGCGAGCGCTGACTGTGGGCGACATCAACAGATCTGGTTCAGAAGCGGCCTACAGAGTGGGACCCCTGCAGTGTTACGGTGACAGTAAGTACTGCGCGATTTTAATATCAGCCGCACTAATCACACTGTGAGCGCTTACTCTGTCAACCTGTCAAACCCACCGGCGGTATATCAGCTCTGGATTGGCATTTCATGCGCTAAATGAAAACCACAACGCTGTTCCGTGCTCCTGTAAATGTTTTTCCAGATAGCTTCTGGAACGCTGCCTACTTCAACAAGGAGACGTCATACCTGCACTTTCCCACATTCCACGGGGAGCTGAGCGCAGACATCTCCTTCCTGTTTAAGACCAGCTCTTCTTCCGGAGTGTTTCTGGAGAACCTGGGGATCAAAGACTTCATCCGGATCGAACTGAGCTGTAAGTATGTTCAACCTTCCAGTTTATTCCTCTGCAGGTCAATCTCATGAAAATCTGCCAAGACATTTCAGCCCGAAATAGGAACTTTTTTTTTCTTTGTCAAATAATAATTAGGTACACCCAAAGTCTTACAATGATGGGAAAGCTCATTCTTATTGCTGTAATTTAAACAAAAAAAAAAACAAAAAACAATATATTAAAATGAAAAATATATATATATATATAATATATATATATATATATATATAATACTATTATATTATAGATGCCCTCCATAAGTATTGGACAAACAGTAAAGACAAAATTGTTTCTGTTTGCTGTGGAGTCAAGAAATCTGTAAATATGATTAAAAGATGACATATGAGACAAAACTACAGAGATGTCATTTAATCATTTATTATTGGGTAATTCAACACAAATATGTTTTACCCAGCTAAGAAGATCACTTTTTGTTACTTTTAGAAGTTTCATCCCACTATCTGATGTGAGCATAAGTATTGGAACAGTTGCCTCACAGATCTTTCTAAGTGTTCAGCTGTGTCCTGATGCATTGATTCTTCAGATATTAAAAGCAGGGAATGTGTCTTATCACCCCTGAACCTGCCCGTCTCCACCCCGATCCCTTAACCCACCCAGCTCCACCACTGAACCTGCCAGTCTCCACCCCATCATCCCTAAACCCACCCATCTCCACCCCTGAACCTGCCAGTCTCCACCCCCTGATCCCTAAACCCACCCATCTCCACCACTGAACCTGCCAGTCTCCCACCCCTTATCCTAAACCTAAACCCACTGACATGCTCTCCACCCTGGAACCTGCCAGTCTCCACCCCACTCCCTGATCCCTAAACCCACCCATCTCCACCCCTGAACATGCCCGTCTCCACTCCCTGATCCCTAAACCCACCCATCTCCACCCCTGAACCTGCCCGTCTCCACCCCATGCCAGCACACCCCCTGATACCTAACCCACCCCATCTCCCACCCCGAACCCTAGCCCCTGAACCTGCCCGTCTCCACCCCATCATCCCTAAACCCACCCTGAACCTGCCTGTCTCAACCCCCTGATCCCTAAACCCACCCATCTCCACCCCTGAACCTGCCAGTCTCCCACCCCTGATACCTAACCCCCCCATCTCCACCCCTGAACCTGCCAGTCTCCACCCCATCATCCCTAAACCCACCCATCTCCCACCCCCTGAACCAGCCACCCCTGTCTCCACCCCCCGGACATCCCTGATCCTAACCCACCCATCTCCACCCCTGAACCTGCCAGTCACCCACCCCCTGGATCCCTAAACCCACCCATCTCCACCCCTGAACCTGCCCGTCTCCACCCCATGAATCCCTAACCCACCATCTCCACCCCTGAACCTGCCCTCTCCAACCATCATCCTATAAACCAGCCCACCCATCTCCACCCCTGTAAACCTGCCAGTCTCCACCCCCTGAATAACCCTAAACACCCATCTCCACCACTGAACCTGCCAGTCTCCACCCCCTGATACCTAAACCCACCCATCTCCACCCCTGAACCTGCCAAGGTCTCCACCCCCTTGATCCCTAAACCCACCACCCCCCTCTCCACCCCTGAAACCTGCCAGTCTTGTCACCCCTGATCCCTAAACCCACCCATTCCAAACCCCTGAAACCTGCCAGTCCCACCCCCTGATCCCTAAACCCCCCCATCTCCACCCCTGAACCTGCCAGTCTCCACTCCCTGATACCTAAACCAACCCATCGCCACCCCTGCCGTCTCACCACCCCTGAACCGAAAACCGCCCATCTCCACCCCTGAACCTGCCAGTCTCCACCCCCTGATCCCTAAACCCACCCATCTCCACCCCTGAACCTGCCAGTCTCCACTCCCTGATACCTAAACCCACCCATCTCCACCCTGAACCTGCCAGTCTCCACTTCCTGATCCCTAAACCC
Organism: Cyprinus carpio; assembly: GCF_018340385.1. Lineage (NCBI taxonomy): Eukaryota > Metazoa > Chordata > Actinopteri > Cypriniformes > Cyprinidae > Cyprinus > Cyprinus carpio. The sequence continues at coordinate 18,933,720 of NC_056581.1, read as the reverse complement.
ACCCAGCTCCACCGCTGAACATGCCCGTCTCCACCCCGATCCCTAAACCCACCCATCTCCACCCCTGAACCTGCCCTCTCTCCTCCCTGATCCCTAAACCCAAACCCACCAATCTCCCACCCTGAACCCCATGCCAGGTCTCCACTCCCCTCCATCCCTAAACCCACCCATCTCCACCCATGCGATCCTCTACCCCATCATCCCTAATAACCCACCCCTCTCCACCCCTGAAACCCACCCCCTGATCTAAACCCACCCCTGAAACCCCTGAACCTGCCAGTCTCCACCCCCTGATCCCTAAACCCACCCATCTCCACCCCTGAACCTGCCAGTCTCCACTCCCTGATCCCTAAACCCACCCATCTCTCGCGTGCGCGCGCACGCGTGTGTGTGTGTGTGTGTGTGTGTGTGTTTGCTCGCTCATGTTTGCATGGGGTTACATACGTGAGTTGAGTATGTCAATAATGCCGGGTATTTGTTGATTGTCCAAAGGGAGAAATAATCCAGAGAAGCTGTCGGCTGAGAAAATAGACATCACAAAATGGTTTTCTCCAGGGAAATTACCACAGAATAGCTCTTGAACCAATATGTAGAGACGTGCTCTGCTGGTTTGCAGTGAAGCCCTCCTCTACGTGATCAATTTAAGACCTTTGGCCATTTTATTAGCAGTGTTTGCTAAGTCAAGCATCACCTCCTCTGAAGCCCTAAAACCAAATATAGAAATTTATAAAAGCATTTTTATATCAATGTAGAACTTAATTGGATCTTTGCTGATAACCCGAAAAGAACTTAAATTACACTTCAGTTTTTTGATCGTACATATAAGTGCAAATACATCAATCGAATCTGTAAAGGGTCTACTTTTTTTTGTATACAGACCATAATAACAACAAAACTTTGTGCACTTATAAAATAAAGATAACAAAACAAGGAGTGCTGTCTGCAGCCTTTGTCTGCGCTGATCTTTCAGATACAAATGCGTCATTAAAAGTGAACTGTAACTCAGTGAATACTTCAACGAAGAGACATGAGAGAGATATCTATAGAAAGCCTGAGATGTCTACTTTTAAGCTAAACAAGTGCTTGCTGAAAAACTAATATTCTGTGATAAAGTAAATCCATATGAAAACAACGCGATGTCCGTGTTTTTCACGTCTCCCTTCATTATCTTCTAATGCGACCACGCCCCGCGCCGAGCGCCGCTTTTGAGATTCCAAATGTTTCACTGAGTAATTTGCGCGCGGCTTTTGAATACGCCCACCACAACAGAAGACAACGCAGCGAGACTGTTCTTCAAGTTTTTATTATTTTACTGTTTGCTTCGCGATGCAGAGGAATAAGACATAATTCACCCCCAAAAGATGTGATGTGGTGTGAGGATTTGAGATTTGGATTCCTCAGAAAAAAGAAATGAAGCACTTATCCAGCAGAGTTCATAACATGAGTAAGTCTCTTTTTATTTATTTATATAGCTTGTACTAGTTTTTTCACATAACGTGTAAACATTTTACTAGTTTAGACTTTTTTTCAAAGACTTTTTTCCAAACTATAATTCCTGACTAATGTATAATCAAGTGAAATATTATGAAGTTTCAATAACAATATACACTACTATACCATTCAAAAGCTTGATGTAAATAATATAAAGGTAACAATAAATGTAACCTATAACAAATGTAACAATCATTGCTGTTCTTCAATTTATCCCCCCTAAAAAACTAAAAAAATATTCTCAGCTCTTTTCAACATTAATAATAATATATAATAATAATAATAATAATAAAATAATAATAATACTGTAATAATGATGATAATAATAAACATAAATGTTTTTTGTGTAGAAAATAAGATTGTTAAAAGGATTTCTGAAGGATTGTGTGACTGGAGTAATGATGCCAAAAAAATCAGTTTGAAAGTCAGCTTTGATTGATCCTAATAAACTGTTTAACTGCACTCACAAGTGAGTATTAAATTATGTTGTGGGATAATTAAATATATTCTAAATAAACTACAAACATAAAATTATATAGATTTATTTTGTCCTCACCTTCTTTCTTGTAACTCATCCCTCTCAGTGACACAGCTGATTGAATGGCTCATTATGCAGCTCATTATGCAGGCCTTTGTCTTCTCAGGTGTGAATTCATGATAGTTGACGCCTACTCGCATATGACTTTTCCACAACAAAAGTGTCCTTAGAAAATTTAAATCAATATATTGTTTTCTGTAAGTGAGTAAACAAAGATGATTTTCACATCATGTATAGAAAAAAAAACATTTCTAGGCTACAAGCTCCAGTTTCAAAATTCTGGGAACCAATGTTCTGTATGTGTTTTATGCCTTATTCTAGTGAGTGATTTAACATTTTTTGCATAACATTTTTTTTTTCACTAACTTTATTTTCTTACACATGCATCACTGTCTCGATCATTTTATTTTTTGCCTGCATTCAAAAACTTTCATGATGTAGATACATATAAGAAAAACTGAACAATATTATTATGCAATGCTACACTGTAATCACAAAATGTGCTGATTCCAGAGATTAGACTTTAGCCATTTAGATATTTATAGTGAAACTGAAAAAGTCACAGCTATGAAACTGAAAAAAGCACAACTCCAGGCCCCAAAAATACCCTTAGACTCCAGAGGGTTAAAGCTCCTCCTAGTCTGTTATAGTTCTGTTGCTATTTTGAATTACTTCTTATTTTTCTATTAGTATTTTTGTTGCGTTTTTGTCATATTAGGGTTTTTTATGTCTATGCAGGATTTATTATTTAAATATATTGATTTATTTATATATAGTTGTTCAAATAAACAAATATGTGTCTTCATGAAGTATATAGATATTCATAAATATTATAGAAATCGTTTTACAAGTTAATTGGAGTAGTAAAAGTAATATATGCATTACGGCAGTGAGAACTGTACGGAGCCCCTAAAGGGACCTTTGCAAAAATAAAAAAATACACAGACTTTCGCGTGCTCACGAGAAAATTTTCACGTACGCACATGTTACAATATCCAAATTATGCAAACAATGACCTATTTCCTTTGTCCATCATTGCAATTTTACTGTGAAGAAAAGAAGATTATGGGTGTACATGACTTAATAAACACTTACTTGCTCAAAAATGGGCTTTTCTATCTATATCATTGGCTTATGTCTGCTGAGACGGCTGAGAAACATCGCTGTGAAATGGGCTGATGGCGCAATACGGCTGTGTATTGAGCTTTAATTTTGGCTTAATATGAAGCTGAATCCAGCTCCTTGATCATTTTTATATAGCGAGATATTTTGTCCATATATATAGCGCTGCTCGCAATAAGCGCTGTTAGAACTGAATGAAGAAACTGAGCATTTCTCCACAGGCTGCAAAGATGCATTAAATCCAACAAAGTGCTTTAATAATGGGAGTTTTTATCTTGTGAAATATGTTTTTTTGTTGTTGTTTTTTTTAACTGGCCAAATTTGAGCACTTTTTACTTTACCAATCGCTTCTAGACCTCTAAATGCGTTTTGAATGTCAGAATCAGAATCAGAAAGAGCTTTATTGTCAAGGAATTCTTCTTGATGACAGGAGCTTCCAGTGCAGAAAGTACAGACATACATATAATATAAGGTAATAAAATAAAATTTTTAATAAAGAGAATAGACAATAGGCTATGTTGTAATAATAATATAGATAAAATAGAAGTATGAATGTGCAAACGTGCTATTTTACAGATGAAACGTTTAGAGAAGTTAGATGTACAGTCCTGGGATGTTATGTATTGTTCAGGTGGATTATAGCCTGAGGGAAAAAGCTGTTCTTATGCTGTTCAGTGATGATAAATCTGTAAGAAAAATGTCAGAATGAAAGAACAGAAACAATGTCTTTGTATTGAAGGCCAAGTTTAAAAAAGACCTCAATTAAGTCATGCACATCCATGCGCTTGTTTTCTTCATTGTAAGATTGCAGAAGTGATGCAACTGAAAATAAAATAAAATAAAATAAAATAAAATAAAATAAAATACAGTATTGTTGCATTTTAGTATAAAAATAAGTATATTGTTTTTATTAGATTTTTTTATATCAAAGTATTTAAAATATTTTTTAAAATAAAATATATTCTATTTTGTTTCAGTTAAAGTTAATTTCTATTTGTTTCATATTGTTTGTGTGTGGTGTGTGTGTGTGTGTGTGTGTGTATAAATATAGATACAGATATTCATTGATTATAGAAATAGTTATATATATGGGTTGCATTATAGTAATCAGAAATTGGGAGATTAGCCATAGAATAGAATAGAATAGAATAGAATTTTAAAATATTTTTTTACAGATATTCATTGATATAGAAATAGTTAATATATATGGATGTATTTTATTTTTATGTTTTGGGATTTAGAATTTATTTATATATTATTTATTTTATAAATATAAATAAAAATATAGAAATGCTGTTTAATTGGAGTTATTGAATTAGTTATTATTTATAAACATGTTTTTTACAGTATGTTTTAAGTTTTAGTTAACTATAATAACCCTGTTTACTTTACTAGATGAGCAGATGCACCATTTTCACCCGCTGGACCAGAAAACAGGTGGCAAAAACCCACAGCCGCACATCTGAGCCATTTTTAGAGAGCAGAAGATCACAGAAAATAGTACAACTGCATCACAGAATATGCACACACCGCTATCATTTCCCTCTGAAAATGTAAAATCTAAATCAGCTGCTGTTAGATGAGCTCTATCTGTCTCACGTCAGTCGCAGTTCATCTGAACCCTATAAAAGCCCTCGTCCTGTAGGGGTGTGTTTTATTATACCCCTCCACCACACACTGGCTGTCTATTGCGCGAGTGTTTAACTGCATGAAAGAGCTGTTAAATTCCTGCCGTAATGGGCTCATGTGATGGATGAGAATAGAGTCTGTGAAGACCTTACAGCGCCCGAGTGCTTGTTCCTTTATAATGACAAATCCTCCGGCTGGAAGAGCTCAATTAACCCTCTCATTTTTTATTTCTTGGACGGAGTCGGGTGCCTGGCGAGGCCGCTCATGTAGGACGTTGAATTAAAGGGGGTTTTTTTTTAAGAACCGGAGGAGGAGTGTGAAGTGTGGTATGTGATATGTGATGTGGGAGTTTTGTGTAGATGTGTTTTATTTTCTATCAATTTGATTGATAAAAAGGCATGACTTTACTTCCTTCATGTAGCAGAAAATGTATTTTTATTTTTTATTTTCTCCATACAGAAAAATACTCGGATGTCTTTTAAATTCCAGTTCAGCTCCTGAGTCTGAATTGAGGTTGCAAACAGGATACAGAATTTAAATTAGAATTTAAATGCAAGGAAGTAGAATTAAAATTAATTGGAAAGAAATAAGTAATTATGGTTCAAAAATTTGGGGTAAGTAGGATTTTTTTTTTAAATATCTTTGAAAAAAAGTCTTGTCTGCTCACTGCATATATTTGATTAAAAATACAGTAAAATCAAAAATATTGTGAAATATTATTATGGTTTAAAATAACTGTTTTCTATGTGAATATCTGTTAAACTGTAATTTATTTCTGTGATGTGCAGCTGAATTTTATTCCAGTGATATCCAGTGATAATAAAATGTATTTGATCTTCAGAAATCATTCTAATATGCTGATTTGCTGCTCAAGAAGCAATTATAATTCTTTATTATTATTGTTGTTGATAGATACATATAGATATTTTTTTTTTGATTGTTTGTTTGATTAGTAGGTTGTTAAGAAGGGCGTTATTTTTTAACATGAAACAGATTGTTGTATTATTGTTTTTTTTTACTATTTCTTATCAATTTAATATATAAAAGTATTAATTTATTTGTAAAAAAAATAAATAAAATCATACTGACGCCAAACTTTTTAACAGTAGTTGTATTGTTTTATATATTTGATAATAAATGAACAATAAGACTTATAGTATAGTGAAATAGTCTCATTATTTCGTTTTTTTTACAGCCATTTTTAAAGTTTGAAAAGTTATTATTAGAGAGAGAGATGTTGATTATTATTAGGAGCATCTCCATTTGTGTTTCACAGAAGAATGAAAGTCTGTATAACGACACGAATGAGTAAACGATGGCAGAATATGAGTTTCAGGCTGAACTATGTGTTTAATGAGTGAGATGATGACTGTCATACGCTCGCGTCTACATTTCCAAGCGTGTGTGACTCCAGCCGGAGCTCAGCTGTGAATGACGAGCAGCACTTCATCAGCGTTTCTCAGCCGTTTTCTGTCATTAGAGAAGTGCTTGATGACAGACGCTGCCGATCTTTCATTCAGGAATCCTGCAGATGAAGCGGCGGGAGCCTGAAGATGCGCTGGCTCTTCAACAGATGTGAAGACTGAGTGACAAACTGAGATGTGTCAAGCAGATTTAGCTCGTTTTTTTTTTTTTTTTTTTTTTTTGCATTATTAAGTTTATTGGAATATGTTTTACAAGAAAACTAGTTCAGCTTTTCTACTTCAGAATTTCACATTTAATTCATTGTTACTTGCCGTTTCTTTGTAATTATTTGTGAAATTTACTAGTAAATAATGTCTGTTTATCCTGTGTGCAGCTCTGAAATCATCACTGTTCTCGTGTTTTGGATGGACATTATTTGTCCCTTTTGTATGAATCTCACAAACACAAACTGACAATAACATGTCCTGCTCATATTATCACTCCAAAATAAATGATAATAATAATAATGAATGGGAAACTTTGCATAAAAATATGGTAAAAAACATTTTTTTTTACTCAAATACAGTAATAGGTAATTTTGTTGATTTAATTTTTTTTATTTTCTATTTTTAGATTTTTTTTTATTTCAGTGTTTTTTTTATTTTTATTTTAGTTTCAATTGTATATTTATGTATTTTTTATGTATGTTTTATTTTTGTTTTTTCTTTTTTATTTTTAATTGTAAAAGTTTTGGAAAAAAAATCTATGTACAAAATGACGATATTTAATAATTGATTACTTTTATTTTATTTGGTCTGTGTATTTTTAGTTTCAATTGTATATTCATGTAGTATTTTGAATATTTTCAAGTACGCTTTATTTTATATTTTCAGTTTTCGTTTTAATTGTAAAGTTTTGGAAAAATGTTATGTACAAACATTTAATATTTTTTATTACTTTTATTTTATTTTTTCTGTGTTATTTTAGTTTCAATTGTATATTAATGTAGTATTTATGAATATTTTAATAAGCTTTATTTTTATATTTTCAGTTTTCATTTTAATTGTAAAGTTTTGGTAAAATGTAATGTACACGCATTTAATATTTTTATTCTATTTTATTTATTTTTTTCTGTGTTATTTTAGTATCAATTGTGCAAATAAGCTTTATTTTTATATTTTCAGTTTTCGTTTTAATTGTAAAGTTTTGGTAAAATGTTATGTACAAATATTTAATATTTTTTTATTATTTTTATTTTATTTATTTTTTCTTTGTTGTTTAGTATCAGTTGTATATTAATATAGTATTTATGAATATTTTAAATAAGCTTTATTTTTATATTTTCAGTTTTCGTTTTAATTGTAAAGTTTTGGTAAAATGTTATGTACAAATATTTAATATTTGTTTTTGTTTTTTTTTTTTTTTTTTTTTTCATTTTTATTTTAAATTTAATTTTTCATTGTAATTGTTTATTTTTTATTTTTGTTTTTTTTTTATTTTTCTGTTTTAATTTTTTTTTTTATTTATGCTTTCGTCTAGATTTTTAAATTTTCTGCAGAAAACATTAGTGGTGTTACTTTGTGGTTGCTGGCCCAATAAAGGTTGCTCATTATGAATAAATAAAAAGTCTCTGATCCTCTGAATGAATCAAATGAATGTGGAAGTAGCTCAGATCATTGAAGAAGAATTTAATGAGTTCATATTGAGTTCATATTTTCCTCTGGCTCATCAGAGAAGTTCTTAAAGAAGATCTTAAAGAGGTTTGGTGTGAGATCTCTCTCTCCTGCTGGTTTTTAGCTCTATAGATGATGATGTTCATCAGCATGATGCTCTTCTCCCGTTAAAGGCAGCTGAATGTATCTGTCAGATGTTTTATCATTCATTTCATCATCATTAGAAGTTGTTTTTGACGTTCTCCTGGCGTTTTTTCTTCAAACCATCAAACATTCATAATGCCACAACAACAAGATTGGATACATGTCTCATTCTCCTCAACAGTTGCGTCTTTATTAACTGGATTCAAACATCAGCCAAATATCAGTCCTGAACCATCCATCAAAACTGTTGTGTTTCCAGCTCCGAAACTCGAAGTGCTGCGGCTTCTCGTTCGACGTTGGGGAACGGTCCTTCTGGAGTTGTGAAAGGTGGAGAACACCGTCGGCTCTGAACGACGAGCGCATTTTTGGCATCACGTGAGGACACGAGAGCCGAGAGGAACGTGAAGGAGGCCTCGCTGTACGTGGACCATCATCCCGGTGCCGTTCAGAAAGCCCCCGCCGACGGACACATTCATCTGCAGCTCAACAGTCAGCTGTTTGTAGGTAGGACAACATTTAACAGATAAATGAGGTCTGTTCGTTCTGTCACATCGCTGCTATCATTATTGACCCTTTTGTGTGAATCCCACAAAGACGAACTGTCAGGAAAACATGTGCAGCTCATATATCACTCCAAAATCAAATAGAATCAAATGTAAAAATTTGCTTAAAATATTTTACTCAAATAAAAAACAAAAATAAAATATTTTACTCAAATAAAAAATGAAAAAAAAAATTGCTTGCAAATATTTAATATTTTGATTGTTTATATTTTATTTTTTATATTTAATATTTTGATTGTTTATATTTTATTTTTTATTATTTATATACTGTTACAGTATTTATTCATATTTATATTTTACGTTTTATTAGATAGAGGAGTTATTTATCCTTATACTATTAAAAGTATTAATTATTATATTATTATTAAAATATATCTAATATTAATATTCTAGTATCATTTTATAATTTCTATTTTTGCGTTTCCATTTCAATGTTATTTTAGTATTATTTATATACTATTGTAGTTTTATGAATATTTTGAATTTACAATTTTATATATATAACACTAAGTTTTAGTAATTTTGTGCTTTTGTCATTTTTATTAATGTTTTTTTATATTTATTTTTATATTAGCTTTACTTTTAGTAATTTTAGTACTTTAAATTATTTCTGTTCATTTCTAAGTTACATTTTTAATTCTTTATTAATTCTTTAATTCTAATTCTAATTATTAAATTCTATTTTTTTTTTTTCTTGTGAAAAATCTTCATTTTCTTTTATGCAAAATGTCTTTTATTAATCTTTTGATCTTTGGGGTGAAATATGAGACCAGCTCTGGACATCTGTCATGAGATTCCCTCCTGTAAATGTGAATCTGAAGGACTGAAACAGACTGTGATGCTGTGACTCTCAATGCCAAGGCTTTCTGTGAAGCTGAAGGTCTGTTGACCTTGACCCGAGCAGCTGGCAAATTTAAAAGGTTTCTCTGTGTTGGAGGAATTCAGCACCAATGAATTGAAGTTTTCCAGTAAGTGTTAGGAAAGTAGTGTCATTATAGTTCAATCTTCACAGCTCCATTCTGCAGCAATTGGATTCGCAGGTTCCCATGACTGTTCAAATACAGCCACCTGCTCATCTAGCTATGAAGAACTCAATTTCAGCCAGTTTATAATGCAGGTCTGAGGTCTTCTGGGTAAAATAGATCAGTCATTCGGAGACGCTCTCAGTATTGCAGATATTCTGTTCAGCTCATAACATGAGAAAGAAAGCCATTTTTATCAAGTTATCAGCTTTGATAGGCTGCTGCAGACTCGAATGAGCCTTCATGGAGATCTCAGTTATGATTAATCTCAAACCTCACCCTCGTCTTGGATGTTTCTTCAACAGTTCTTTAGAAGAAATACAAATAAACACATTGAGTTCATATTGAAGCTCATATCTTGTTGATCTCTGAATTTGGTATCTGGGCACATTGTTTAGTTTTTTGTTGTTGTTTCCAACAATTTTCAACTGTTTTTATTTTTATTTATTATTATTATTATTATTATTAGTTTAAGTTAACAATTAGCATTTTTTATTTTAATGACTTTAATAGTTTTGGTTAACAATATCAATATCAACACACTTCTGTTTTAAATGATGTATTTTATATATTTTTGATATTACTTTATTGGATATAATAGTTTTAATTTAATAGTTTTACTTTTAGTTAACTATAACACTTTTTTGTTTTAAATTGTTATTATTATTATTATTATTATTATTATTATTATTATTATTATTATTATTATTTGCATATTGTATGATCATTTATTTATTTATTTATTTATTTTTATTTATTTGTATATTATTTTGATGAATTTAATGGTTTCAGATTTAGTTAACAATAACAACATTGTTCTATGTAAAATTATTAATATATTGTTTGCATATTTTAGGACCAATAAGATTTTTTTTATATTATATATATATATATATATATATATATATATATATATATATATATATATATATATATATATATATATATATATATATATGCATTTTTATATTATATTAATTAATTTAATAGCTTTAGTTTTAATTAAAAATAACAATGTTTTTCTATTTTAATTTATTTATATATTTTTGTTACATTTTTTTAATTTTTGATATTATTTTAATTAATTTATTTGTTTTAGTTTAATAGTTTTAGTTTTCTATTTATATATATATATATATTATATATATATATATATATACTATATATATAGATATATATATATATATATATTGCATATTTTAGCATCATCAAGGGTTTTTGCATTGTAATGACAGTTAACCACAATTACAATCACTGTAACTGAATTGTAAGTGTATTATAGTATTTTTTTTCTTTATTACTGAAAATAATTCTTAATAGTTTGAGACTTTAAGATCTCATATAAATACTTGAGAGGAAGACTTAAACACAACTTTCCATTTGCTCTGATTTCTGTCCAAGTAAAAAATATTAAAGAAATCTAATAGTGATTTGTGTCTCGTGGAGATTGGTAACACGTTTGTCTTTGCCTCTTATTGCTCAAAATGTAGTTTTAGTGTAAAAAATGTAGTTTTGCAGCATTTCCAACTTTTGCTTGATCATTTCACAGATGATTATATGTCACAGCTGGCATAGCAAGGTGTTCGCTTGTTCGAATTAACACTAAACCACTGAGCACTAATATTTGGAGAGTGCATTATTTCTCACCGTCTGCAGGAAGAGATTGCAAAAAAACACAATATTGTTCCCCAAGCAATGACCATATAAAGAACAAAACGCTGTGAAAGACTGACAGCACATCAGTGGAGGAAAGAGTGTCAGCAATCGTTTGTTTTTGAACGGATGGCTTGGGCTCGCTGAACAAAACTGCCTGCCCCGACTCAAACTCTTGTTAGTGTGTTAGAAGGTTACGCTGTCTGTGTTGATAAAAGCCACTTTCTTCTGTAACTTTGCTGTCATTTAATGTCTTTTTCTCAGAGCCTTGACAGCTGTATATTTTCAGATTAAACTCTGCTTGCGTCTTCAGGAGGAACGGCGTCCAGACAGAAGGGCTTCCTGGGCTGCATTCGCTCGCTGAAGCTGAACGGGAAGACTCTGGATCTGGAGGAGCGGGCGGAGATCACGCCCGGAGTGACGCCCGGATGTCCCGGACACTGCAGCAGCTACGGGGACCTGTGCCAGAATCACGGCAGCTGTGTGGAGGATCACAGCGGCTTCACCTGCGACTGCAGCCTCTCACCCTTCACCGGCACCTTCTGCCATAAAGGTACTGAATCTCAGGGGGTTCAAGGTGTTTTTACCCCAATAGCAGGGCTGGGCAATGCATTGATGTCAGGATTTATCAAAAAATGTAAATAAATCAACTTTTCATTTTTCTAGTTTTTTTATTTTGAGTGCATTTAATATTTTATTTCAATTATAAAAATTTGCAATAACAACACTGTTCATTTTTAACAACTAAAATGTGGTTCCTTATTGTTGTTGTTGTTGTTTTTGCCCTGACAATAAAATAAATAAATAAATAAATGTAGTAAAATAACATAAAATACTAAAATAAGACTTTATGAGCATTTTATTTGTTAAAAGCTATCCTAAAATACATTGAAACTGAAATATTCACACAGATATTTTACTCATATAAAAAAATGAAATTTTGCTAACAATTCTATTTTCTCTTTTATTTTCATGTTATTCTAGTATATATTTATATAGTATTATAGTATTTATTAATTTTTTAAATTAGCTTATTTTTATATTTTCAATTTTTTGTTTACATGCTAGCAATTTTGTTATGTGCTTTAGTCATTGTATTAGTTTCTTTTTATATATTTACTTTTATATGTTAATTCTAGTGCTTCAGTTTATTTCAGTTAGTTTTCAAGGCATCAGTTTTAAGTTTGATTTATATTTTATTTTATTGCATTTCAGGAGCATTTTACTGTTTCATTTATTAATTTATTTAAAGCAATCATAAAATATACTGACACTCAAAAAGTATTTGCAACAAAGACCAAAATAAAAGTTTGGTTCAACTTGATGAAATTAGTAAAGAAATATATTACTATTGTATAGTACTTTATTTTTACAAAAAAAAAAAAAAAAAAAATATATATATATATATATATAAAATGTTTTGTTGTAAATTTTATGAATTCACTTCATTAGCCACTATTTTTGGTGATAAACTGGTATTAAATCATTAAAATATAACTGTATTAAAACACAGAATCCATAAAAAATAAAATGGAGTTCATCTTATTTTGTGATCTATCAAACATGTAATATAAAACTATACAGAAAAAAATATTTGATAGTATTTTTGTCCATATTGCCCAGCCCTGCCTGTAAATCAACATGACACAATGATCTTACACCAGTTTATGATAGTTATGCATATCCATAATCCTAATCCCAGTGTGTTTAATCTCTCTTTAAGACGTTTCTGCTTTCTTTAAACCTGGAACATCAGTCACGTACACCTTCAAAGAGCCGTACGAGCTGAACAGGAACGTCAGTGCTCAGTCGTCCTCCATCTACTCTGATTTAACGCTGAAAGGAGAGAACGTCTCGCTGAGCTTCAGGACGAGCCAAGCGCCGGCGCTGCTGCTTTACGTCAGCTCATACTACAGAGAGTTCCTCGCCGTCCTGCTCAACAGAAACGGTCTGAAACGCTCTGATCCTTCTCTTTAAGCACATTCATGTGGATTAGCTTGAGTCTGGGGAATCTCTCAACACACCAGCCGCACCAAATTACTTCCTATATTTTCTGAAATCCAGCTTGTCTTAAATAAATCAGGTTGTGGAATGAATGGGTTGTTTTTTTCGGTGGTGGGTTTGTTATGTATTGATGATGGCGTGCATTCATGAGCGCGAGTAAACATGCATCTGCGATCTCACACGCCAGAAGAGCTGCGTTCAAGCTCTGCAAAATTTCTGAGATGCTCACTTAATTTAAAAAGTTGCTCGACTTTCATCCAGAAAACACCAGCCTGACATCAGAGGCACATCTTTTAGGGTTTCCTGTTCTACAAATCTACCACGGCAGGGGAAATTATATTTTAGTCAAGTTGCACGCTTGTAGAATTAAATGTGATGAGAAACAGGCTGAGAGCCATGAAGTAATGCAATAAACATTCAGGATCTCTTTCTATTGTGCCATCTTCACAAATCATACAGTGTAAGACTCTGTTGAGACAGTTCTTTTAATGAATCATGGCAAGTTTGGTCTTTATCAAAACTTTTTTTTCCATTAGCCAGAAAATAATGCAAAGGCAGTAAAAATACAAAACATCTTTCTGTTGCATCTTTGTTTATTTAATCTTTTTTTGTCTTTTATTAATCGAATAATGTAAGTCATTAAGATTTCTATGTATCTCTTTTTTGTGACCAAACGTGATGCAATAAAACAATGTCAAAATTATTTTAAATGAAAAGAAAAATGAATAAAAATGACACAACTGCGTAACAAAATTATTAAAACTAAAACTTAAAATTAAAATGAAAATACAAAAAATGTGAATTCAAAATATGAATATATATTGATATAGTATAAATAATACTAAATTAGTTAGATAATGGGACAAACGAGCTGCAAGCCGTGAAACAATGCAATAAATTTACAAGATATCATTCTATTGTGTATTCTTTGCAAATCATACAAAGTAGTTTGATTAATAGATTAATTTGAGACAATTATTTTAAGTGAATCATACAAAAAGATTCATGAAGCCTGATTTGAATCCCTTTCGTAAACAAGCATGATGCAACAAAACATTTTCCATGTAACAATTATATTTCAGTCACAAAATAATGCAAAGTCAGAAATAATACAAAACATCTTTCTATTGTATTTTGCAAAACATACAGTGTGACAAGTTGATTCATTTGAGCCAATTCTTTTAATGAACACTCATGAAGTTTGATTTGAATCACTAACCAAGCATGTAAATCTGCATTTTCAATGTTTTGTTTCATTCATGTTCAGAAACATATGAATTGTTGCTGGAAATGTATTGCATCATATGTTAGAACCAGAGTTGTTATTGTTAACTAAAACTAAATCTAAAACTAATTAAAATAGTTTTCTATAGTTGAAATAGAGCTGTAATGAACTAAAATATTTATAGTAGATGAAAAGTTAAAAAACGTAAAATTAGAAATATTATCTTGGCGACTAAAACTAAAACAAATAAATTAAAGCTAAATAGAAATATTTAAAAGAAAAAAATATCAAACATACTGTATCAATTACAAAAACTTAAAACTAAAATAAAAAATGTAATTAAATTTAAAATAAATACTATGTGTGTGTGTGTGTGTGTGTGTGTGTGTGTGTGTGTGTGTGTATGAGGAGTTTATTTGCAAAAACAGATAACAGATAACTTTCAAAAAACATGTTTTTTTTATTATATTATTATGTTTTCATTGTGTTTTATTGTGTTAGTTAGCTGAATTTTTAGTTATTTTTAACCTAATCAAAATAACCCACCTATAGTTTGATTGAGATTAACTGGAATGCACATTAAGTTAGATTGATTTGTAATGAATTACTTGAGCTTGTTATGCTTATATAAAATTTTGTAGATTTTGTTTTAATAAATACTATTTTAATTACAAAACATCAAAATATGTGCCCAAAATAGTGTTGTTTTATTTGGCATGCAGTTAGGGCCAATTATTGTGGCGTCCAGCGCCGCCGCCGCAGCAGAATTCAGTAAACTGTGGATCTGGCTCATCACGGCACACACAGAGAGGAAGCAGCAGACAGCGTGTGGCGTTAATACCTGCTAGTGCAATTATGCAGAAAGTCCATAACAGCCTCCAGAACCCCGCCGGCTGCTTTGACAGCTTCCTGTTCCTGTTGCATGCCATTTTTATTTATTTCTCAGTGTCCATATGCATTAATTAACAGGACAGTTCACCCAAAAATTGCAAGCAAAAGATAACTGATCCATTAGCACAGAAACAAGCACGCTAACAGCCGTATAGAAACATGCCACGTATAATATTTGTCACATGCAAAACCCACTTACACTGCTGTTCAATAGTTTGGGATCAGTAAGATTTGTAATGTTTTTTAAAGAAGTCTCTTCTGCTCATAAACCCTGCATTTATTTTAACAAAAAACAGTAATACTGTGAAATATTATCGTGATTTAAAATAACGGGTTTCTATTTTAATATACTTTAAAATGTAATTTATTTCTGTGATCAAAGCTGTATTTTCAGCATCATTACTCCAGTCTTCAGTGTCACATGATCTTCAGAAATCAGGGTTGGAAACAGTTTTGCTGCTTTTTTTTTGTTGTTGTTGTTGTTTTTTTGGAACCTGTGATATTTTTTCAAACTTGTTTGACGAATAAAAAGTTACAAATTACAGCTTTTATTCAAAATAGAAATCTTTTGGAACTATATATATTTTTATACGTTCAAAAGTTTGGGGTCAGTAAATTTTTTTCTTTCTTTTTTTGAAAGAAGTTTATATTTTTATTCATCAAGGATGTGTTAAATTGATCAAAAGTAATAGTTAAGATTTCTATTTTTAATAAATGTTGTTCTTTTAAACTTTTTTATTCATCAAAGAAATCATGAAAAATTTATCACAGGTTTCAAAAAATATTAAGCAGCAAAAATGTTTCCAACACTGATAATAAATCAGCATATTAGAATGATTTCTGAAGATCATGTGACACTGAAGACTGGAGTAATGATGATGAAAATACAGCTGCGCATCACAGGAATAAATTACATTTTAAAGTATATTCAAACAGAAAACAGTTATTTTAAATTGTAATAATATTTCACAATATTACTGTTTTTTCTGTATTTTTAATCAAATAAATGCAATCTTGATTAGCAGAAGAGATTTCTTTAAAAAACATTAAATATCTTACTGATCCAAAATGTTTGAATGACAGTTAATGATTACATGTTAAAAACTAGCTTTGTAAAGAACTATTAAGTTAAGAGGTGATATGTATGATTAATTCCATACAAAAATTAGTTTTTTACTTTATTTCCACATCTGTTTTGTTTCATAGAGGATAACATTTTAATCCTCTTAAGATTGAACACATTGGCTTCTGTCGCATGTTGATGTTCCTGTTGATGTTTACTGCGGTTAAACTGTGACTTTTTACAGCATAAAAGCCTGTTGAGAAATCCAATGCTCTTTGTTCTAAAGGACATTTGGACGTCAGGTACAAACTGCAGCACAACAGAGACGCAGAGGTTTTCCGAGCCAGCGGCAGGAACCTGGCCAACGGGCTTCTCCACCGCGTGAGCGTCCAGAGACTGGCAGAGACGCTCAGCATTCAGGTACTGCGACGCATCAAACAGGACTGAAGGGACTTTCTGGCTATCCTCAACATACAGCATCCGTGACACGATGTTGATTTCCAAATCCATGCAAATTTATAACATTTAAGGCAAGACAACACAGTGGACAATACTATAATAGTACAAAAACTATAACAGTATCTCAAAGATACTAAAATAACACTGATCTGAAATCTGACAATTATGGAAGCAAACTGCCAAAAACATCAACCACTGTTTGTTTGTTTTTTTTAGGTGAGTTTGCTTCCATAATTGTCAGATTTCAGATCAGTGTTATTTTAGTATCTTTGAGATACTGTTATAGTTTTTGTACTATTATAGTACAAAATTATACTGTTATAATTTTGACATACTATTATAGTTTCTGTCAATATAACAGATTTTATTTTGCTATTTTCTGCTTTCATGTTAATTTTAGTTAAAGTTTTAGCAATTTTGTTGGGTTTTTGTCATTTTTATTCATTTTTGTTGTTTTTAAATAAGTCTATATTGTTTTTATAATGTATATATTTTCGAGTTATTTTAGTGATTTAGCTGAAACTAGATGAAAATGCTGCTTTGCCAACTTGCTGAAATAAGTTTTTTTTAATTTGAATTGTAATTTATTTCAAGTAACTAAAAAGCTTTTTTTTATTTATTTTTATTTTTTTTTATGGTTTTAGTTTTAGTTAACTGTAATAACACTGCTTGAGTCTGGTGGGGAAAAAAACATCCAAAATACATATTTAACTGTTTATTTTATTGCACTTTATCGAACTGCTTCTGTTTCATTTACAACACATATTTTAAGCGTTGTTTTCTCTGAGTTTGTTTCCCCACTTCAGTAGTACCTACACCATTTACAGTTTTATTCTTATTTATATATTCTGAAGGTTTTGATGAAGGGGTTTGGTCAAATATCATTCACACTGATTTATAGAACATTTTAATCCTAAAAACATGGTTAAATGTGTGTTTCTTTCTCGCTGTTTAAAGTATTTTCTGATTAGATTGATAAAAAGAGAAATTCAAAATCCCCTCTGTAGAATGTCAACTAAATGAAACAAGAATTTTGAATTAGATTTTATTTGCATATTTAACATTTCAGAAAATTTGTAACATAAAAAATTGTCTTAATTTACTTTGGTTAATCACCTGGGGAAAGTATCCTGATATCTATTAGTTAATATTTTACCGTATTTACTTGTAGTGGCTTGTGTTAAAAAAAGTGGCAAAAACGTTGATAAATAAGTTGATAATATTCCATAATATTCCTTTAAACCCTTTAAAATGCTGCAAAATGCATCAAAATATAAAACAGAACATCCTTGACAAGCTATGCATATATTCATGAATTTGAAATGAAGTTTTTGATCACATGGAGACTTTGATTTTGAGTGTCCAGGTGAAATATCAATCAGTCTGATGCGTGACACGCACTGGTCAATAACGGTCAGTCGGCTGGTCTTGGCGCAGCGCCGCTCTGTCATTGACCAAACCAATTAGTCTGAACCCTTGCTGAATGCAAACATGCGGCCGGAGCGAAACGCTTCCTCTGCTGTTGAACCAGCGAGCGGCTGCACTTTGACAAGTCTTATCATTACTTTGAAGATAAGTTTTAATTAAAACGCTTGCAGATGAATTTGCCCTTGCTATGAACAAACATGCTGCTGACAATGTTTTCTGTCCTCTTTCCTAAAATTTGAACTGTGCCTTGTTGTGTTGTTTGTAGGTCGATCAGCATGCACAGGAATATTTTAATCTAACTTCGGACACTGAATTCAACGCCATCAAATCCATTGTCTTGGGAAAAGTGAGCGGTGAGTCAAATCACTGTAAAGTGTAAACAGTTGAATTTAAACTTCTAATTTTGAAATGTCAACAAAAATTCAAAATGAATTTAATTGACTGCACATGTGGCAATGATTTTTGAAACAAAATTTAGTTTAAGCTAAATTATTTTAATAGAAAACTTTGTTCAGGATGAGTTTTGAACTGCATGCATTAAAAGAAGTCTATTGTTAGGAGGTTCATTTGTTTGTTTTGTTTTGCATTGCAACTTTTTTCATGACAATTAAGCATAAAATTGCATGCATTAAAAACTCCCTTTTATTAGGATGTTTATTTATGTATTTATTTTGCATTGTGACATTTTTTTCATGACAATTAATCACAATTTGCCACTAACTTCTATCTCACTAAATATACTTTCATTATATATCTATTTTTTTTTTCTATGTGTGTGTGTGTGTATATATATATATATATATATATATATATATATATATATATATATATATATATATATATATATATATATATATATATTTATTTTTTTTTTATTTATTTAAAAAACATTTGTAAGTAAATAGCATTGTAATATTTTTTATAATGCCTTTATTTTATTTTTATTTATTTTTTCTGATTTTAATGAAAATTTTGGTTCAGGATGAGTTTCTGAGCTGCATGCCCAAAAATTTTAATGGTCCTAAAAATAGACTTAATTATATCTTTTTTAAGTTTAAGCTAAATGTTTTCATAATAAATGAGCAAAACCCAAAAGTCTTACATATGTGCTATTTGACAAGCAGTTATAATCTATTCTGAACATCACCAGGTGTTTTTTGTATTAAGGAGGAAATGTCTCTGAATCACAATCGAGTTCTGACCTCAGCGACATGCAGATGGTCAGTTAAGTGGCCATTATTATATTCATTTTAGAGGTTTTCTAAGCATCACGGATGCTGAAGTGTCTGGAGGAAGCGGAAGCATCAGGAGCTTGTTTGTGCAGTCAGACGAACTCCTCAGTCTGAGTGAACAGAGTTTTCTTTGTCCTATTTACTTCAGATAAGACTAATATTGACTTCACATGTTATTATTGTCGTCTGGGGGGACGGCAAATGGGTCAGTTTAATTTTTTTAAGTCTATAAATAGGATCTGCAGCAGCTTTCTAGTCATAAAACCCAAGGAGATGAATAAAACATTGATATAATAAATAATAAAGCAGAAGTTTAAAAATACAAAGCCTGCACGGTGAATCTCAGGAAGTCATTTTGTATTAAAAAAGTGTATTATTAGGAAGATTTTTGTTTGTTTGTTTTTGCATTGTGACTTTTTTCATTAAAATTAAGCACAATATGCAACTAGCATTGTAGTATTTGTTATACAACCTTTATTTTTTCTGTTTTTAATAAAACATTTTGTTCAGCATGAGTTTTGAACTAAATGCTTAAAAAAAGCTTATTAGGAGGTTTATGTATTTATTATGCATTTTGATATTTTTTCATGATAGTTAATCACATATATTCATAATATTTTTATTATAATGTTTTTTCTCCATAAAGTACATAAATTTGTTTTAATGCCTTTATTTTTTTCTGATTTTAATTATATTTTTTGTCCCCCAGCAGTCATTTCTAGTTATCCAAAGATCCTCATGAGCCAAATAAGGCTGGTTCATTCCCATTGTAATGATGTACAGGTCAAGGTTGGCAGTGTTTTATGGAGGGAAACATTCTCGCGGGGCAGCGTGTGCATCCATATGACCTTTCATATGAACATGGGACATGAAACACATGCGCTGTAACCCTTCAGATAGTGTGTCACTGACAGCAGGCTGTGTGTCATTTCCAGCAAACACTATCGATCACGGCCAGAAATCGACTTGTAATGAATACTAAATCAAATGTGAAACCTGCATCGAGCTCCTGAAGATTAATATTAAACCAGTTCTGAGCTGAAATGACGGCAAGCAGATGCTCAGAATCAAGATCATCAGGTGCATGTCAAAATAGAGACTGTTCATGTTCATTTTTCCATTAAACCTTGTAAAACTTGACATATGAAATAAAACGGGAAAGAACTATTTTTAATTTTTTAATAGATTTTTTATTGAACTTTTAGTTTTTTTTTTTGTTTTTTTTTGAATTTTTTGTTAAAGTTTGCATATGCTTTTTTTCATGGCTCATAAAGTCTGATATGCAGTTGGGAATATTGAGAAAAGAACAGCTGATTTTATTAGATGACTCAAAAAAAGTGAAATTCTGCAGTTGGCTTGCAGGTGCTGTAAACTAATGAGATCTTTATAACAGTATAACAGATACTTACATAAAGTGATCTAAATATCAGATACTCGTCCTCTAAATATATCTCCAGTAATCTGTCTCAGTAAGATGAGATGTAAATGATCCAAACATATAATGCAGTGATTGAGAGATGAAGAAATAAAGGCTCCTCAGAAGATGTGAGATGTTCTGGAGGCTTGTGAAGATCATTCCTCCGCTGAGGAACAGTGAAAGTAAAGCTTCTGGAAACAAACGCTCCTCAAAAGATCCTGATGATCAGATTTGAGACTCTAAAACATGATTGATGGAGAATCAAGTAAAGCCGAGCTGCTTCAGTCCAGTAAGAGTTCATCTGGAGAGATTAATGCAGTTATTCTGATCAAAATCAGTCCAGATTTGACACGTGAAGTTACAGTAAAAGAGCTTTGACTTGATAAACTCTAAACTATCAATCAGAGATAGAAGCATGGAGGAGATTAAGTGTGAAACGGGTTTAACAGCAAAGTTTTGATCATTTAGAGGCCTAAAAATTGCATATAAAATACCACAAAGTATCTTTACAGGGTGAACTTTTCACTCAAACTGAAATGCTGATAATATAATACGTAAAGTAAAGAGCAAACCTTGATGTTAAATAAAAAGGTTTCATGTGTTTTTTTTCCCATGGACCATCGAGCTGCCTGTGGCTCAGTGTCTGGATAAAAGCACTTTCATCAGGCTCCATGTGTTCGGTTCACTGCCGTTGCTGCGGAGTGGAATGCAGCGTGCGGTTTTCACTCGAGATGTTTGGCACAAAGGCTGGATCGCATGGTTTTGTGTTCAGTCCGTGTGCGTTTGAAGTGAGACTCGCATCTCGTTACAGAGGCTGTGACGAATATTAACTGAGCTTCATGGAGTTCTCATGTTATGATGGTTAAGCTTATTTCAGATGTTTCTTCTGAATCCTCTGAAATGAGTCAGTAGTTGACATGCAGTCTGTAAAATGAATGTGGAAGCAGCTCAGATCATTTGGTCTTGGGAGAATTAGATGAGAAATGTTGTCTTTTTTTCTCAGGAGAAACATCTGAGAAGCAGGAAACTCAACCAAAAATCTCCATTAGATCTCCATTTAATTGCTATCCTGGAGAAACCATCGAGATATTTTTTTGATTGTAGAAGTTTGATAAATCTGAGGTCAGTTTGAGACAGTAGCTGTTTCCATCACTCTGTTTTTATGCCCATTTTGAAGTATCGCATCAGAAACGAGTGATGGAAAACGGCAAATTTAGAAAAAAAAAATTCCTTAGTTCACAAAAAAAGTTTTCATGCTCACTTGAGGTAGTTTTTGACTGCGTCACCCATATTTGAAACTGGAGATTTTAAATGACTAATTTACATTTATTTACTATGAATTTTTCAGGAAGAGTTTGTTCTCTTTTTATGTTTTTTTGGGAATGGGTTATATTCACGAATTTTGATGGAAACATAGCTATTGGGGTCTCTTATAAACCTCAAGAGAAAACAAGAGTTGTTGTTTTTTTGTTTTTTTTTTTCTCAAGAGAAAGATCTGAGAGGCAGGATTCTTCAGAAAATCCATTAGGTCTCCATTAATTTGCTATCCTGGAGAAACCATTAAGATAATTTTGAGATGTAAGACTTAATATTGTAGACTTTGCAATCTTGGTAAACTCAGCTGGAGATACTGAGATCTCATCGAAAACTCTGGAGGAGACTACATTTGTCTTTTTCTTAGGAGAAACATCTGAGAAGCAGGAGACTAAAACATTTCCACTGAATACTCAAATGCATCTCTTCTTGTCTGCAGAATCAGGTGAAGTGGATCCAGAGATCGCCCGTCTGAACGCCCTGGGCTTCACCGGCTGTTTGTCTGTGGTCCAGTTTAACTCCATCTCTCCGCTGAAGGCGGCTCTGCTGTATCCAGACACCAGTCCTGTCATAGTCACTGGACCGCTGAGCGAATCCAGCTGTGGCTCGTCTTTACACACCAACCCCTACGCCGCTGAGACCACTCATTCTCTCACAGGTAACGCCATCAACACTGACGCCCACTTCCTTCAATAGTTTACCTAAAGACAGTCAAAAACCCATTCATTTTCTCCATAGATGAATTGATTTTAAACAACTTTACAGACCTACTGTGAGCTCCGGGTTGTTAATCAATGTTACAGTGTATGCTTTTGTTGAAGCCGTCAATCTGCATTATTTTAACTTATTTTTTAAATAAAACTTGTGTTCAACAGCAGAATTCCAGGTGAAAAACTACATTACCCATGATTCTGCAGAGAAATCTCCACCAATCAGAGAACTGAATCAAGCAAATCACTCCAAAATAACTTTTTAGCGACACCCACTCCTATGAAGCATTTCCTACACTCTCAAACTACTTAAATATTTGTGTATGTATGTATATACAGTACAGGTCAAAAGTTTGGAAACATTACTATTTTTAATGTTTTTGAAAGAAGTTTCTTCTGCTCATCAAGCCTGCATTTATTTGATCAAAAATACAGAAAAAATGTAATATTGTGATATATTATTACAATTTAAAATAATTGTTTTTAAATGTATTATACTTATTTTTAGGATCATTATCACATGATCCTTTAGAAATCATTCTTATATGATGATTCATTATCAAAGTTGGAAACAGTTCTGCTGCTTAATATTTTTTCAGAACATGTGATACTTTTTTAGGTACTTTGATGAATAAAAAGTAAAAAAAAAAAAAAAGAAAAAAAGAAGAAGCTATGTTTTTAAAATATAAATATTTTTGTAATAACGATATACACTACTGGTCAGTAATTTGGGGTCAGTAATTTTTTTTCTTTCTTTTTTTTAAATAAAATCAATACTTTTATTCAGCAAGGATGTGTTAAATTGATAAAAAGTGATAGTAAGAAAATATATTATTAGAATATATATTATTAGAATTGTTTTTTTTATTTTGACTAAATGCAGTTCTTTTTTAACATTTTTATTCATCAAATATATTAGACAGCAGAACTGTTTCCAACACTCATAATAAATCAGAATATTAGAATGATTTCTAAATGATCATGTGATAGACTGGATGTTAATTGTGACACTGAAGGCTGGAGTAATGATGCTGAAAATTCAGCTTTGCATCACAGGAATAAATTATTTTTTTAAAAGTATATTCAAATAGAAAACTATTATTTTAAGTTGTAATAATATTTCACAATATTACAGTTTTTTCTGTATTTTTTGATCAAATAAATGCAGGCTTGATGAGCAGAAGAGACTTCTTTCAAAAAAACATTTAAAAATAGTAATGTTTCCAAACTTTTGACCTGTACTGTGTATATATATATATATTATATGTATATATATATGATATATATATATGCATGTATTGCAATAAACATAAAATAAATTGATTCTATATAATTAATGAACACCATTAAATCAATATTTTTATATTTCTCTGTGATTTTTAATTTGTCGTTTGCAATGCTTCACAGGTTTGTAGTTCTTTGCCGCAGTAGTTAAAGCCCTAAAGTTCAGTCTTGTATCTTTGTCTTTTCAACAAATTGCACTTCTTTTGATCCAAATCAAAGTTTGTAATGCTGTGATTCTCCTCATAGATGGTTGGTTTGGTTCAAGGCTTGTAACTCGTAAACAAACACTTTTTAAAAAAATCTGTTTGGGGAAAATGAATGTAAAAATACTTCCAGAACAAAAGATGTTGAAAAAGTGGACGGCACTGACGCACTCTTTTGGTTTATTGGTCAAACCAATTAATTGTCTGTTATTTGGCCTTTTTGAGGTCAAAATGCACTGATATTCTTTGTATCAGAACCTAAATCTACCAAGAGGCTTTGCCAATGGTTTAACTAGTTCTGTTTTAGTGAATTTAGAGGAAATATCGACTGAAATTACAGTTCAAAGCAAACCCAATTTTATGTGTCAGACTGAAATTCATAACTTTGAACATAAGTATATGTGGAGACTCCCAAAATGATTGTGAATATGAGATATTAGGTTTTAGATTGTCACTGAAAAAAAAAAAAAAAAAAAAAGAAGATTTTCTTAGTATTTTTGTTTTGTTTTTCATTAGGAATATCTAGATACATTTGCTTGAGAAGCAAAAGGACTTAAGATGTCATTATTTGTGAAAAAAAAAAAAAAAATTAAGAGTGCCAATGGGGCAGGAAAAATCAAATAAATTACAAATTATAAATTGTTTTCCATTTGAATAAAAATTATTTTTCTGACCCCATTGGCAGATATTTTTCTTGTTTTAAGCAAAAAAAAAAAATAACCTTTTGATAATTGTTTTAGAAAACAAGACTTAATATCTCAAGTCATTTTGCTTCTCAATTAAATGTATCTTCAAGAATGTTTAGATATTTGTACTTGAAAACAAGACAAAACACTTTGCTCTATTTTAAGATTTTTTTCTCATTTTAATTAGTCTGTTAATTACTTCTGTTTTGTTGTAACAGCAAAATAATTGAGTGCTTTTAATGACAGTTGTCTTTAGGAACCTGTAATAATTATGAAAGTGTAATTAAACAATCAATAAAACATCAAATTTACCATTAACATACAATCTTCTACTCTCCAGTTTTGTCTTTCAGCTACTTTCATAGCAGCATAACACTTACAAAACAAAAACATATTAGAATATATCATATGAAATAGTAATACATAATACATTTCTATATATAGGAAAAACTAGTGCTTATATTTTTAAATTAACAGAGTAATGAAGACAAAAGCTGCATTACATCACTTTGTTCATGTCTTGCTAATGCATAGGTTTAAATAAAGGTGAATATTTATATCTTAGATAGATAGATAGATAGATAGATAGATAGATAGATAGATAGATAGATAGATAGTTGGCATTTTTTGTCTTCTTTATATTTTTTTTTCTTTGTTTTTCTCTAGTTTGTTGAGTCTTTCTGGCCAGATTCCTGCTGAAAGTTGAATTTCAGCAAACTTTTGTCGCCGGCTCACTGAATACATCCGCAGTGCTAATTAAATTAGAGCAATAATGATGGTAATGGCTGATCACTGTATTAATCTGCGTGAGAAAGACCTTCATTTGCATAATCATTTCTCGATTGCCTCTGCGTTTGTGCTGCATCGCTCCTTCATCGAGCGGCGTGTTCAATGAGCCGCGACCTGCGAGTGATAAGCGCTTCAGTCCTGCTGATGATCTGTCTGTCTTTCTGTCTGTCTGTCTCTCTTCTCTGCTGTAGATCATGTGGGTTCAGTAAATACGGGTGAGCCAATAGTCAATGCTATCAACAGCGACTCGGCTTTGATCGGAGGTAAATGGTGCTGTAGAGCATGAAAGATATACTCCATTCCTCATCTTTTCTCATTTCATTCATTGTTATTTCGCTGCTTTTGGCTCATATTTACTCGGTCTTGCTCTAGGAATCCCTTAAATGAACAATTCGCCCAAATCCTCATTTCCTCGTTCCCAGACGTTTTGACTTTGTGTACTTTGTGGAAGACAAAAGGAAATGTTTACCAGCTTTTTCCATCCACTTAGGCTGTTAAGCTCCAAAAATGCAGAATAAAAGTGGGGGGAAAAAAATCTGTGAAGTTTGAAGTAAAAAAAAAAAAGCCAGTTTGGCATTTTAAGTTTTAGAGATGGAACTTGAAAAAAATATATATATATATATATTTTTCATAAACTGAAATAATGTCAAAATACCAGTCTACTGAGGGATTAAAATCTGTTTTATACCTTTGAAATATACTGACAACTACCATAAAAACAGGTGGAAAAGACACTCAAATACAAAACATACCCATACAACACTAAAATAATGTAATAAGCATTCATTTATGAATGCAATGTAAAAACCCTAATGTATATAAATAACAAAAAATGAAGATTTTTTTTTATTGCAAATTATAATATGACTTGTTCTTTTTCACCTAAAACTTTACAGTATTTTTCCTTAAAATTATATTAACATGCCCAAATTTTTTTTATAAATGATATCCACTATATATTGTAAGGAAACTTACTGTTAACCAATTAACAGGTTTTTACTGTAGCATGTATACACCTTTAAAATTATAATATTTTACAGTTAATAAGTCTTTTAAGGTCATAATCTTTTTTTTTTTTTTTTTTTGAAGCTGTAAAAACAACATAAATTACTGGTGTAGAAGAAAACATTATTTTACTATTTCTACTTCAAATTTTCATGTTTAATTCAATGTGTTACTTGCATTTATTTGTCATTATTTGTGAAATTTACACCTATGAAAATCAGGTGCAAGTTTATATACCTGTTTACAGTCACTGTATGAAAAAAAGCAGCATCAACATTGTGCTAAACATCTCCTTTTGTGAAACAAAGTCATACAGATTTCAAACAACATTTTGAGAGACAGTTCACATTTTGTGAGCTAAAACTTGCACTTCTTAGATGATTTGTCATGGAAAGTGAACTTCAGTCTCCGTGTGCTTTTGAAAGACTCTATAAAACTAATCAGAAAACCTCCAGACCGCCAGCGGCCCTCAATAATGACTGATTAACGGCTGCGTTCACATTGACCGAATATAAAGACTTCTCCAAAGCTATCGGTAAATAGAATGAAATTAACAAAGGCCCCAAAACTAATTAAACATTTAAAGAAATTATTTGCTGATTAAGGGGTTTCTGCTACAATCCCGAATACACTTTGTCCTTTTCACAGCCACCATAATGTGGCATTAAATTGAGTTGAGATTTATTTTGGCGCTTCAATTAGACATTTCTTTTACCCTTTATAATTAAATGTGCCATGCTTAAGCGGCCACAAAGGAGAGCAACATTTTAGAGGCGTTTTGCTCTGACAGGGAGTAGAATCGAGATGAAGAAGCATTCACAACACGTCTGGTGGCGAAACAAGACCATCAGAGCACCAGTCGCCAGGGTTTTTTGCCAACTTTTTAGCCCTTATTGATAGCCTGTATTTAACAGCTCAAAGGAAAAGGTGCTAATGGCATCTAAATTGCGATTGATTGTGGCATGATATTGGCGTGAGGTCTGAATTCACCCTTTAGAAATGCATCTAGACCGTCCAAGAGCTGAAGTTTAACTCATTTTGTGGCACTAAAAGCCACGTCTGTAAGTCACCCGCCACTAAATGACCAATTTAGGTGATTCCTCTTGAATGCTTTATACCATTTATACCATTCAATTAAACCTCATTAAGTTAAAGATTTGATTTTATTTCGTGAGTATTTATCCAAAGTTGAATTTTCATAACAACTACATTTATATTCATTTATACTATTTTTACCTTTACACATTCATGTTAATATTAAATATTTACAACATATTTGTATGTTAGTTAATATTTTGACATTTTTAATTTACCCCCAAAATTTTTTTGCAATGGCTTAAACAAATTTTGAATAATCACCTTAAAATAAATGGAACTCCCTCAGTTTTCATTACAAATTATGCATACTTTTT
>NC_056581.1:18882859-18900359 GCF_018340385.1 Cyprinus carpio | reverse complement strand
TATCTATCTATCTATCTATCTATCTATCAATCCGACTGTCTGACTGACTCTCTATCCATCTATCTGTCCATGCATCCATCCATCTATCATATAGAAATGCAATTTCAAATTAAGGAAGTAGATTAAATAAAATAAAATAAATTTAAAAAAAATAATCTACTCAAAATGTAATTTAAGATTGATAGATTCATCCTTGTACTCTGCAGCATAACTATAAATTCACTCTTCATGTCACCCGTCAGTGTGATGATGATCACAAAACTCATTTTCAAAACATCTCCATCTGATATCAAAAGTAATTATTGTCTCCATCATTACAGCTATATCTTTACACATTATCTTAGTGTTTATTATTCAGATAATTACCAAAGCCAGATATTTTTGTAGTGTGTGTTACACAGGCATACAACATGGGAAAAGATGCAGAAGCACAGAATCAATATTGTATTATGCAACACTTAGCGCATTCAGACGCATTCATTGTGATTCAGATGGATGATGTGGATGTAAACAACATCATGATGACACCTGTTTACATTCAGCCAGCTGTGTCAGCTGTCAGTGTGCAATCGTCCAAGCAAATATGAAATCATATGTGTTGACAGATTTTGAATGCCCTGAAAACACAAAATGGGCTTCAAGGAATGTTCCACATTCAAAACAAGTTAAACTCTGTGCACTGCATTGGTGACATGCTTTCAATCCCCACACAAAATATCTTTATTTGTCTCTCAGGTTGTAAAAATGCTTTACATTAATGCACTTTCTAGGTTCACTTTGGTCTCTGTGCACTGCATTGGTGACATGTTTTCACTGGCAAGTGTATAAATGGGCCTTTTTGCAATGGATTGTAAACACCTTGCACAAATGTGGGTTTTTGCATTGTGATGTTATTATGTTGTATTTTTTGTGTTGGATTGTGTTTTTTTTGTGGTGTATATATTGGTTTTTTTACTGGAATTTGTGTTTTTTCATGAGAGGAGTTCAGGTCTTGTTTTTATTTTAATAGTTACTTGTATTGTTTTTTTTTTTTTGCTTGTAGTTTTGGGTCTGTGTGTTTTTTTTTTTGTTTAATCTGTTTTTTATAATTTTAATGTTGAAGTGTTTCTGTAAATGCAAGCTTTTTACTGAAAGTTGTTGATTTTCATACACATTAATATATCAGGTCTGGATTAATCATATTTATAAACAATTTATGAATTCTCATATTATATATATATAATATATATATTGAAGTTATTATATATATATTTTATACTTTAGTATATATAACTATATGTGTATACTATTTATAGAATTTTGAATTTATATATTGCTGTATGTTTGCTTTTATTCGTTTTACAAACTGAGAAGTTATAAATAGTTTAACTTGTATTGAACCTGATATATTCCTTTAAAAACTTTTAAGGATCACTTAAAATAAGTAATTTGTTTGCACTGGTTTAATCTTTCAGTTCTCAGGGGAGAGTGAAAATGTTTCTGCTCGAAACTATAAACCCGCTCGAATCAATATGACAAACTTTAATGGGCTCATGAACAGCAGGAGGAACTTTTAAATGCAAAGCAGCACGCTCCAATTTACCCCCTCAATATTTTGCTCATAATCAAGTGTATCAGCAATTAAATGCACACATTATCATGACCTTGGCATGGCGGATGATAAGACACGCCGATCGGAAAGATATGAAGCGGCAGTATGTTTATATCACCATGACCTAGGCCTGATTACGCGTCTCTATTACCCTGTGCGTCACAGATTTTAAGGCGTCTAATCAGGCTGCGTGTTTTATTCAAATTTCAAACTGATGTGTTGCTCTACACTTAATTTGCACTGATGATGGCGATAATGATGCCCGGGATACACGCTTGACTGAAATGAAGCCACTTTCACGGCAACACCGACTCAAAATCATTTATGGAAGTTGATATTGCAAATGGTTTCTGCAAAAACAAGTTCTACGTTTGTTCATTTCTGAGTGCTTTTGAGTGCTAGAGCTCATAGTTATATAGTTTGTGATGTGATATCAACCTCTGGAGCGTCAGGTGTGGAGGAAAACAGGTAATCTGAAACTCTGTGTTTAATAACTTGAGTTAGCCGTATTGTCCATTCATTATTCATCATGCTTCTTTTCAAAGTTTTCATAGGTTATGATTTTTGATGTTTTTGTGGAGTATTTGGAGTATTTCAGGAAGTGCAGGACATCTATAACTTATTTAACACTCATGGTTGCTGAGCAGCTTGTGTTGCATCACAGCACAAGAAGCAGATCCAAAGGTCATCCCATCACCACATGAATTCATGTATGTTGATTATGCATCATTTCTAATATCATCCCCATGAGATATTCTGTAAAGCTCGCAACAGTAACCAAGGAGGGCGGAGCTTGGCCAAGGTTCAGTTGATTCCAATAGAGTTTCACTCTAGCATGTTGCAAGTTATAACAGGATTACACATCGTAAAAATAAGGGTGAAATTGTCCATATTTATTTTATTGAGGTATTTCTTCACTCTTCTTTTCAATATTGTATAGTGATTATTATTATTATATTATATTATTATTATGGTGATTGTTTTTTTATTAATAAATAGGTAAGTGTGTGTGTGTGTGTGTGTGTGTGTGTGTGTTGAAAATGATAATGAAATATGGTATGATAATTGTTTTTATATATTTTATACACAATATATAGTATATTATTATGGATTGTACAGTATATATATTTTCAGGATTGAATGCATCTTTTATATAGTCATACATTAAATTTCATATGCGTATATATATATATATATATAATATATCTATATAATGTTCAGTATTAAATGAATATTGTTACAATGCTTTTATATACAGTATTATATAGATATGTATATGTACAGTATATAGTATGTTATTATGTGTTTATGTACTTAAAATGAAAAATAATATATATTGTATGGTAATTTAATCATTAAGTCCTAATTCATTTGTCCAAAAGAAGGTGTCCACGAAAGCAGCTTCATCATTTTGAGCCTTTGTGTTGTGATTCCACCTAGGGACTCCTCCCCTTAAAATACTCCCTACATAGACAGCTCACTGGAGCCAATTATCTCCCTGTCCCACAGCAGACAGTAAACGTCTTTGGGCTCAGTCGTGCTCTCACTGATGTCCTGGATGTCACACAGGAAAAACGAACGGATCCGTGGAGTTTTATTGCTGCGGGTCCGTCATAAATCAAGCTCAGCTGAGCCCTGGAATCAACATAAGTGATTACCCACCACTTGACTGAGAAGATACGATTCGTCACGTATCCTCAGGGTTTAGTGAGGCTAAACCGTCTCCGATTATTCAGAGAGATTATGTACAACCTCACAGCTCAAAGTCAAGTCTTAAATCATATGGTAACAGAAAAGTATGATGGCATTAACATGTTATTTTGGCATTTACCATGATAATGCCATGGTATTTGTTGAGTACCATACTGATACTTGTTATTAATCAGAACCATGGTAAATATTGAAGTCTTGTTGTATTACAATGTTTTTGAGGGGCTTGATACCATAAAAGGACCATGTTTTAGACATTTACTGTGGTAATGTCATAATCTTTGGCAAATATACAGCAGCATTATATATGAATATTGTAATCAAGCTATACCATCTGATTTTAACATTACCATTGTAGCACCATATTATCTTTGTGAGGACAAATCGATCTGATTCTTAAAATATCCAGCCATGATTCATTATATTCTAATGATGTTCATATATGTGAGTGAAATGAGTGTCATTCTATCAGATGTGATTATGAGCTCTGTGTCTGTGATTCAGGTGGATGTCTGGTGTTTTCTCTTAAAGTGTTATCCTTCCGTCTGCGGGAATGACTTCCATATGTCACCTGGAAAGACCACCCAGAGTCCATTATATAGTAATTGGGTCTTGCAAGTTATAACAGGATTACACATCGTAAAAATAAGGGTGAAATTGTCCATATTTATTTTATTGAGGTATTTCTTCACTCTTCTTTTCAATATTGTTTAGTTATTAT
Organism: Cyprinus carpio; assembly: GCF_018340385.1. NCBI lineage: Eukaryota > Metazoa > Chordata > Actinopteri > Cypriniformes > Cyprinidae > Cyprinus > Cyprinus carpio. The sequence continues at coordinate 18,896,337 of NC_056581.1, read as the reverse complement.
TATTATTATTATTATTATTATGGTGATTGTTTTTATATTAATAAATAGGTAAGTGTGTGCGTGTGTGTGTGTGTGTGTTGAAAATGATAATGAAATATGGTATGATAATTGTTTTTATATATTTTATACACAATATATAGTATATTATTATGGGATGGGGGTACAGTATATATGTTTTTCAGGATTGAATGCATCTTTTTATATAGTACATACATTAAATTTCATATGCGTATATATATATATATATATATATATATATATATAATGTTCAGTATTAAATGAATATTGTACAATGCTTTTATATACAGTATTATATAGATATGTATATACAGTATATAGTATGTTATTATGTTTTATGTACTTAAAATGAAAAATATATTATTGTATGGTAATTTAATCATTTAAGTCCTAATTCATTTGTCCAAAAGAAGGTGTCCACGAAAGCAGCTTCATCATTTTTGAGCCTTTGTGTTGTGATTCCACCTAGGACTCCTCCCTTAAAATACTCCCTACATAGACAGCTCACTGGAGCCAATTATCTCCCTGTCCCACAGCAGACAGTAAACGTCTTTGGGCTCAGTCGTGCTCTCACTGATGTCCTGGATGTCACACAGGAAAACGAACGGATCCGACTGGAGTTGTTATTTGCTGCGGGTCCGTCATAAATCAAGCTCAGCTGAGCCCTGGAATCAACATAAGTGATTACCCACCACTTGACTGAGAAGATACGATTCGTCACGTATCCTCAGGGTTTAGTGAGGCTAAACCGTCTCCGATTATTCAGAGAGATTATGTACAACCTCACAGCTCAAAGTCAAGTCTTAAATCATATGGTAACAGAAAAGTATGATGGCATTACCCTGTTATTTTGGCATTTACCATGATAATGCCATGGTATTATATTATATGATACTTGTTATTAATCAGAACCATGGTAAATATTGAAGTCTTGTTGTATTACAATGTTTTTGAGGGGCTTGATACCATAAAAGGACCATGTTTTAGACATTTACTGTGGTAATGTCATAATCTTTGGCAAATATACAGCATGATTATTGTAATCAAGCTATACCATCTGATTTTAACATTACCATTGTAGCACCATATTATCTTTGTGAGGACAAATCGATCTGATTCATTAAAATATCCAGCCATGATTCATTATATTCTAATGATTTCATATGTGAGTGAAATGAGTGTCATTCTATCAGATGTGATTATGAGCTCTGTGTCTGTGATTCAGGTGGATGTCTGGTGTTTTCTTTAAAGTGTTATCCTCCGTCTGCGGGAATGACTTCCATATGTCACCTGAAAGACCACCCAGAGTCCATTATATAGTAATTGGGTCACTTGTCTTCTGCTGAATCTTTTCTTTCTCACACTGAATAAAGGCGGATTTTTCTGGGCCGATTATAGAGAGCAGAGAAACACGCTGCTGTCAGACAGAATCAACACACACTAGTCTACTGAGGATAAAAAGCTTAAAACAGTTTACAGACGAAACAGCTTTAGCTGGATGAGTTTATATATACCAGAGTTTCATCATCTACATACCTCTGGTTTATTAATTAATAGTCAAAAAATCCAAAAGGATTGATGGATTACTAATGGAGTGTGTTTCATAATTTAGCATCAGTCCTGTTTATTCAATAGGATCTGATTTGACTCTTGGCACTTGTTCAGCAATGGATGCTCTGCAGTGAATGGGTGCCGTCAGAATGAGAGTCCAAAAGTAATCCACACCACTCCAGTCCATCAGTTAATGTCTTGTGAAGCCAAAAGATGCATGTTTGTAAGAAACAAATTCATCACTGACACGTTTTTAACTTCAAACCTTTGCTTACGGCTAAAAAAAAAAAAAAAAAAAAAACGAGTCCATAATTCATAATAACACTTCCTCTAGTGAAAAAGTCATCTGATCTGAATCAGGAGACAAACGTGCACAGATCAAGCACCGTTTACAGGCAAAAACAGTCCAGAATAGTTCTAAACAAATATGTGGGTGGATTTTGTGAGGAGAACAGGAAATTGACTTTATCACTGGAGGAAGTGTTATTATGATTTATCAACAGAAGTAACAGTTTGAAATTAAAACACCTTTATGATGGATTTGTTTCTTGCAAACACACAGCTTTTGGCTTCACAGGACATTAACTGATGGACTGGAGTGCTGTGGATTACTTGTGGATTATTGTGATGTTTTTATCAGCTGTTTGGACTCTCATTCTGACGGCACCCATTCACATCCATTGTGAGACACATAGATTGTCGATTGAGTGATGTAGTTGTTTAATTTTTAATTTTTTGATGTAGAAACAAGCTCATCATCCATTGCCGAGCAAGTCAGCAAGTTTTCATTTTGGGGTGAACTATTCCTATATATAAATATAAAATATATATATATTTTTTATATAAATATAATATATATATATAAATATATAATAAATATAAAATATAGATATATATATATTTAGATAAATATTAAATATATTATTTTATGTAGGGAGCACTTTGGACATGAAGGCTGTGGCAAAAGGTAAGCAACATTGTTATACAAATTTAATATCCTAAGATTCCTCCTTTCAATGCATTTGGAGAAGACAATGCCAGAATGCATTGTGACAAGGTGGTTTGGGGGGGGGGTCAAAAAAATATTGATTATAAATATTTTTGCACAATACTGAATAGTATGCATAGTTTAGTGTAAATTAAAAAAATATATGGCAATAATCAGAATTGCAAAGATGCTTTTGAGTGCTTTCTCAGTAATGCACGTTGTGAGTGTGTCTCATTTATGTCTCTGTAACAGTGGACTGAAGTGAGACGTGCAGCGGATCAATGACTCGGACAACATCTCAACCTGACATGTGCATGAACCCTGAAACCTGAGAGCTTGATCTCTGCAAGAGCTGCTGATCTCCTGGTAAGTTAGTGACTGAGCACTTCGGATGTGAAATGAAAGGAAAAGGTATGTTTAGTTGATGATGCTCCTGTTTAGTGACTCGTGCCTCCCTCATAATTAAACCTGCCATGACAGACTATCAAGATTAATGGCGTGTGCTTATCACACTAATTCACTGACAGGCGCAGTGCAGCATTGGATCAAAATCTTGCAAAAAACATATTCAGGTCGTGTTTCACCTCAAATGTAAGATAAAGTTTTTAAAGGGATAGTCCACCCAAAAATGAATATGTGGTCAAAAGTCAATATATATGTCGTGTTTCACCTCAAATGAAAGATAAAGTGTTTAAAGGGATAGTAGTGTAATTTCTTATACTATATACAGTACAGGTCAAAAGTTTGGAAACATTACTATTTTTAATGTTTTTTAAATCAAAAATACAGAAAAAACAGTAATATTGTGAAATATTATTACAACTTAAAATAATAGTTTTCTATTTGAATATACTTAAAAAAAATAATTTATTCCTGTGATGCAAAGCTGAATTTTCAGCATCATTACTCCAGCTTTCAGTGTCACATGTAACATCAGTCTATCACATGATCATTTAGAAATCATTCTATATTCTGATTTTATTATGAGTGTTGGAAACAGTTCTGCTGTCTAATATATTTGATGAATAAAAGGTTAAAAAGAACTGCATTTATTCAAAATAAAAAAAAAATTCTAATATATATATATTCTAATAATATATTTCTTTTACTATCACGTTTTTTCAGTTTAACACATCCTTGCTGAATAAAAGTATTGATTTTATTTAAAAAAAAAGAAAGAAAAAAAATTACTGACCCCAAATTACTGACCAGTAGTGTATATTGTTATTACAAAATATTTATATTTTAAAAACATAGCTTTTTTTTTTTTTTTTTTTACTTTTATTCATCAAAGTATCCTAAAAAAGTATCACATGTTCTGAAAAAATATTAAGCAGCAGAACTGTTTCCCAACTTGATAATGAATCATCATATTAGAATGATTTTAAAGGATCATGTGATAATGATCCTAAAAATTCAGCTTTGCATTACAGAAATAAATGATAATTTAAAGTATAATACATTTAAAAACAATTATTTTAAATAGTAATAATATATCACAATATTACATTTTTTTCTGTATTTTTGATCAAATAAATGCAGGCTTCTTTCAAAAACATTAAAAATAGTAATGTTTCCAAACTTTTGACCTGAACTGTATAAATATATATGATATATATTTTTTTTATGTATATATATTCTCAGTCAGCCTAAACATATGTCTCAAGCATGTTCATTACCCATAGTACCCTCTCACTACACCCGAAACAGAGCAGCAGAAGCGGCTGTGAATTATGATGCGTGTATTGATCGCGGTGCACGAGGAAGCCCGTCTCTCTCAGCAGTGGCTGTAATGTATTGCGTGTTCTCTGTGGTTGCCCATTTTTTGCATGAGTGCTTTTTGCTGCGGCGGTCCTGCAGGGCTTTCGGCCGCCAACCATTGATGGACCTCGCTCTGATTATTATTTTGAAACCTGCCCAGATTCATCATTTGATGTTTCTGATGGGTGACGGAGTCGAACGCCTCGTCTGTGACAGTAAAAGACATGTGCATGATATTTCAGTATGGCTTTATGTTGAGTACTGTAAGTTGATCTGTAGTTATTCAGCTGCTTGAATGAGCTCTGCAAGACTGTAAAGATGAAGGTCAAACTCTCATTTAGATGTGTTAAAAACTGGAGTGTTCTATTCACTCAATGCTTAAATTCATCATATGTCAGCATTAGATTGGTGTTCAACTCAAACAGCAGGTCTACTACATATTTTGAGCATAATTGCAAAAGGTTTGTGTTTGTGTTAATTTAATTTTTTTTTTTTTTTTTTTTTTTTATTATTTATTTTTTTTTTTTTTTTTTTTTTTATGCAAAACTCACTGCCATGTTGCTAGGGTGTTGTAGGGGGTTTCCAGGGCATTGTTCTGGGTTAAGTTATTATGTTGCAGTTGCTATGGTGTTTTGATTCATTGCTAGGGAGTTGTTATGTGGCTGTTGAACTGTTCTTAGTATTTCAGCTCAGTTCTATATGGTTGCTGGGGTGTTCTTTTTATTTTGTTATTTGTTTTTGTGTTGTTATTAGATTATTTAGTTGTTCATAGGGTGTTCTGGGTGGTTGCTAGGGTGTTGCTAGATGGTTTCTAGGGCATTGTTTTGTAGTTATTAATATGTCTTGTTTGGTCTTTACAGTGTTGCTATGGTTTTGTAGGTTGTTTCCAGGTGGTTGCTAAAGTATTTGGTGCAATGTTACGTGGTCACTGGGTGGTTGCTAGACTATTGCTATGCAGTTACTAAGGTGTTCTAGGTTGTTGTTGGATTATTTAGCTGTTCCTACGATGCTCAGGTTGGTTGCTAGAGTGACATCACAAGGTGGTTTCCAGGGCATTGGCATTGCAGTTAATGTGTCCAGTATCATCTTCTACACGTTACTATGATTTTGTAGGTCAATGTAGGGGAGTTGCTAAGTGGTTGCTAAAGTGTTCGGTAAGCATTATCTCATTGCTGAGGTGTTCTGGTTGGTTGCTAGGGTATTGATATGCAGTTTCTAAAGTGTCCTCGGTTGTTTCTGCAATAATTTGATGTTTGTAAGGTGTTCTGGGTGGTTGCTAGGGTGTTACTGTGTTATTTGTTGGTTTTTGTTTCTAAAGTTGTTAAGTTTCACTGAGGTGTTCAGGTTGGTTGCTAAGGTATGCTATGCATGTCTTATGGGCTGTTATTGCATTGATTTCCTGTTGCTAGTGTGTTATTAGGTGGTTTCTATGGCATTGTATTGGAGTTATCCATCTGCCCTGTGTGATTTTTAGAATGTTGCAGTGCAGTTACTATGGTTTTTTTGCTAAGGAAGTTGCTAGCTAGGTGATTTCTAAAGTGTTCTAAAAATTTCAGTCAGGGTGAAGTTGCTGGGGTGTTCTGGGTGGTTGCTAGGGGTTGTTGCATACAGTTGTCAGGTGTTCTAGGTTGTTACTACATTAATTTGCTGTTGCTAGGGTGTGACTGGGAGTTAATATGGCTTTTTTGGGGTTACTAAGGTGCTCTGTGTTGTTTTTTCTTCAGGTCATTGCTGAAGTGTTCTAAAGTGGTTCAGCACAATGTTTATGGTTGCTGGGTGTTCTGGGTGGTTGCTAGGGCATTGATATGCAGTTTCTAAAGTGTCCTCGGTTGTTTCTGCAATAATTTGATGTTTGTAAGGTGTTCTGGGTGGTTGCTAGGGTGTTACTAGGTGATTTCTAGGATATTGTTTCTAAAGTTGTTAAGTTTCACTGAGGTGTTCAGGTTGGTTGCTAAGGTATTGCTTTGCATGTCTTATGGGCTGTTATTGCATTGATTTCCTGTTGCTAGTGTGTTATTAGGTGGTTTCTATGGCATTGTATTGGAGTTATCCATCTGCCCTGTGTGATTTTTAGAATGTTGCAATGCAGTTACTATGGTTTTTTTTTTGCTAAGGAAGTTGCTAGGTGATTTCTAAAGGTGTTCTAAAAATTTCAGTCAGGTGAAGTGGCTGGGGTGTTCTGGGTGGTTGCTAGGGTGTTGCTATACAGTTGTCAAGGTGTTCTAGGTTGTTACTACATTAATTGCTGTTGCTTAGGGTGTGACTGGGAGTTAATATGGCTTGTTTGGGGGTTATCAGTAAGGTGCTCTGTGTTGTTTTTCTTCAGGTCATTGCTGAAGTGGGTTCTAAAGTGTTCAGCACAATGTTTATGGTCTCATTGCTTTGTTGTTGTTTTTTGTTGTTTTGATATGCAGTTTCTAAAGTGTCCTCGGTTGTTTCTGCAATAATTTGATGTTTGTAAGGTGTTCTGGGTGGTTGCTAGGGTGTTACTAGGTGATTTCTAGGATATTGTTTCTAAAGTTGTTAAGTTTCACTGAGGTGTTCAGGTTGGTTGCTAAGGTATTGCTTTGCATGTCTTATGGGCTGTTATTGCATTGATTTCCTGTTGCTAGTGTGTTATTAGGTGGTTTCTATGGCATTGTATTGGAGTTATCCATCTGCCCTGTGTGATTTTTAGAATGTTGCAATGCAGTTGCTATGGTTTTGTTGCTAAAGAATTTGCTAGGTGATTTCTAAAGTGTTCTAAAGTCTTCAGTCAGGTGAAGTTGCTGGGGTGTTCTGGGTGGTTGCTAGGGTGTTGCTATACAGTTGTCAAGGTGTTCTAGGTTGTTACTACATTAATTTGCTGTTGCTAGGGTGTGACTGGGAGTTAATATGGCTTGTTTGGGGGTTACTAAGGTGCTCTGTGTTGTTTTTCTTCAGGTCATTGCTGAAGTGTTCTAAAGTGTTCAGCGCAATGTTTATGGTTGCTGGGGTGTTCTGGGTGGTTGCTAGGGTGTTACTTGGTGGCTTTACTGTATTTAAGTCCACACTCAAGTCTGTCATTATGTATTTGTTTTTTGTTGTTTGTAAAACAAGTACTGGTTCAGAATGTGTAAGATCCATTTTAAAATCAAAATTTAATACTGAAATTACAACTGTCTGAAGTTCTCATTGGTTAATGAATATTTCTGTCACTCTGTAGTGTGCAAATGCCCTTGCATTGAGACTCACAAGCAAAACATACAAATTAAACTCCAGTATGATCACACTAATGATACTCTGCTGCTGCTTAGTCTGTCATTTAAAATCTTTATTTAAAGTCATCATAAGTTACGGTGTTTACAATAATTAAATTTTAATGCTTTCAGTGAGGTGTCACATGCACTGAAAGAACATTGATTAGAGCATTTGAAGTCCATTCGTCCTCCGTGCTGAAGGTTCGCCGGATAATTAGCACCGGTCTATATCTGATTAGCAATCCTCTGGGACTGAATGCTACAAGGAAAAACATCTCCACGGGCCGGCCAATTACAAATGACACTACACACTCTTCTTGTCAGTTTGTATCCATCATAATCATCATGTGCAGCGCGCTGAGAATATTAATGTGACGTTTATTGATACAAAGGAGACCTGCGGTGCACGGAGGTCCTCCGGTTGTGCATCGTGCCCCGTCACGTAAAACCGCCGCAGGAAACATGCTGTACTTTCTGACGGGGTCGCATTTGGGGTTGCTGCAACAGAACTCCAAGCGAATACTCACAGCGGGCTCATTCCGGTGGATATTATTCCTAGAATCACCTCATGTGCTTTCTTGTGTTACAGTCTCGATAGTGGAATAAAAACAAAGCTGTGTTTGGTATCAATAAACAATAGCGATGAATGAAATAAGAGTAAAATACAATATAAGCAAAGTGAACAAAGGCCTATGTGATATTATATAGCATGTGTGTGAAGAGCACAAAATCCATTTACTTCTAAAGTTGCACCACAATGAATTGATTTCCATAAAGTGCATTTCAAAATCACCTCGTCACCCTGAAAGTGGTGTGAGGCTAACATCTGTAAGTACATCAGATATTAATTGAGCCGTGTGTGTGTTCTTCCCAAAGCCCTGGGAGATCTGATAGCGTAAAGACGTAGATCATAGGGTTTTGTGAGCACAGATACGGATCTGAGGCGCCTACATAAATAAGAGCGATGCGTTAGATGTGAAGCCTGCTGCTCATGTTTTATTGATAGTCGTGCGCTTTACCTTCAGCGCAGCGATAAGTCTTTCCAGCCGCGCAGAGCTTGATAATCCCACAGCACTCGAGCAAAACTCACAGCTTCACCGCCTGCTTTAGAGAGTCCAGTGAATTATAATGTGTATCTGTGTTTTTAAAGTACTGTAAAGTAAAATGTGGGGAAAATTTAAGTAATGTTGTTGATACTGCTTCATAAACGGATTTCCCAGTTTCATGCAGTAATTGTTTGCAATCGTGGACAAATCTGTGCCTTGAGTCGTGACAATCAAAAAACAAAACATTACTAACAAAGTCAATCTGCTGCAATCAGTTTTGGCAAAATGAGAGGTAAAGTGACGAAACTAATGAATGCTTTGTAAATAAAACTAATGAGGATGTTTTTGGGCGGCTGTCAGCAAATGAAGCTTAATGCAGAACTCAGACAACAAGACAACAACAGCAGAGGACAGAACAAGGACAAACTCTGCTGCAGAGGCGGCAGACAGACGCATCATCTATAGAACAAACATTCCTTCATTACTGCTTCAGACGGGCTGCTGAAATACTGTAATCGATGGAAATGCAAACATGCTGAATTCAGATGGCTTTTCACTCTTATCTGTAATCACACAATGTTTCTCCTGTTGTAATGGCTTAAATGGAAAGTTGAAATTGTGCAATATTCAGCATCACACTCACAATGATTGCCAGTCTAGTTTTTTTAAATGTCAAACAAATTCCTGTGTTAAGGTTTTCAAAGTGCACACACCGCTCAAAGACAGGAACACACACATGCGTGAACAGTCCACCTGGAGCATGATGGCAATTCCTAACTTTTATGCTAAAACGGGGCCCGGGGAACGGGTTCATTCCTCTCACTCCACTAAAGTGAAGGATTACAGCACCGAGAATGACTTACAATGTCGCATTTGTGGTTAAATGGTTCCAGACATACAGAAAAAGGACAAAAGCCTTGCATTTCTTAAGCGAAAATATTGCAGCATTTAGGCGTTTCATTCCATTCCCACGCAATAAGAGTAGAGGACCAGCACACGCTTTTAATTCTCCCTAGAAGGGGAAAATCTTGGTTACGCAAAAACTGTCATGGTGATTATCTGGTTATTCACTCAATTGTACAAAATTTGGTTTGTTACATGCCCTAATAATTAACACATATGAAGTCAGTCATCAATCTGCAACTCTAACTTATCAGATTTATATAAAGTTTGTTCAGATAATAAAATGGGCAATTCAAAAAATAGTAACTGATTTGTATTGATTTGACACACAAAACCACCCTAGCAACCTCATAGCAGTTTCCTTTTTAGTTTTAGTTATAACAGCTAGCAACCTCTAATAAACATTATAACATATTTTAATTAACAAAAACAACCCAAAAAAACCATATAGAACAACCTCTTAGGACTGACTTGATAACAACCAACTTAAAGGGATAGTTTTCACCCAAAAATGAAAATTCTGTCATCATAATACTCACACTCACTTCAATTTTAACCACTGTAACTGTTTGATTGCAAGGACATCTTCAATTATGGTTCTTTTTATGTTCACTTGAATAGCAACTCATTGAAGTTTGGTATGACTTGAATGTCTGTATTATGTTGACGAATTTTCATTTTTGGGTGAACTAATCCTTTAACACTGAACCTTGATCATCATGAAACCTTAGCAACACCCGGTGCAATGTGTCCATAAAAGTGCCCAGCGCACTTTGATAGCAAAACCCAAGGGCAACTACAAGTCCATAAACCTTGACAGTCAAAACCAACCGCCACATTTTCTGCATCTGCCAGGGTATTAAATACAACGGCCTCTTGACACCATTTTGAAGTGTGCATGAGAGCCATTACGGTTTGCAGTGTTTAACGAATGTTGTAAAACAAGTAAGGTCATTTAAAGTAAGGTCATGCAGCAGACATTACTCATGCGGCGTTAAACACATTCTGACAGCAATGTACAAAAATGTGGCGTCTGTCTCATGTTTCCAGAAGCCAGAAAAATTTTACTCCTCACCCGTCGGTCTTGTTGCTCTGGGTTTGTAGAGCCACGCTTCTTGAGTGTAAACAAAGCAGTGAGTTGTTGGCCGCCGCTATGGAGTTGCTAACACTGAGATACGGCCAGTAACCTTAAATTCAGCGGAAGCAGATATGCAACATTTAAATATTGAACCATCAGATGGAATATGTAATATATCATCAGCCTGATAAAAGATGCATTAGCTGATCACTTGAATGTTGCATATGATGTTACAAGTATTTCGGCAAATGTTGTCCCATAGTTCTTTTCCTGAATCTAGATGTACTGCTATCATTTAAACAGATTTGGCCGTAACTCAGTGTACTTACATATGCGGCGCTCTGTAATCCCTATCACTGCATGTACATTTACAGCTCAAGGTCGTGCTCTAAATCTCAGACACCTTAGCAACGGGTGATGGTTCTTTAGTATTTTTTGGCTTCTGGACTACATGATCTACATGACGCCATTATTTCTACATTGCTGTCAGAATGTTGTTTTTCTGCATGAGTAAAGAACTTCAGCTGCGAGGTTCTGCAGTACCTTACAGCATGATGTTTGCAAAATTAAAACTGCAACCTTGTAGCTCAATGTCCTTAACTGGTGTCAGAAAACCCTGGGTTGGGTTTACTATGAGGTTGCCAGAAAGTAAATGTTATGGCGTTGAAGGTTTGTGGTTTGTGACATGCTTCCCTTGTCATTTTGTGCCAGGTGCTTCCTCTTTAACACAGCACCGCAGAGTGCTGATTCATGAATAAATAAGTTGCTATTTAAGCATTCTTGCAACTTATACCCTGATTGCTAGCATCACTCTGTATGGTTTGCAGGGGGTTGCTATGACGTTGCTACTGTGTTGCTATGAGCTTGATACATGTGTAGAATGAGTTGTTAGGACATTGCTTTGAGGTGAGTTATATAGTGGTCTGCATGATTGCCAGACTTGAATGTTTCTATGATGTATATATATATATGTTTAGGTGTTGCCAGGTTAGTTGCTATAAGCCTTACTGGGATTTTAGGGTTAGTGTTTGTTCTTTTTTTTTTTGTTTAGGTAAGAATATTTGTTTTCAGTTATTCATTTAATTATAAATCAATACATTTAGTTAGTACTTTTGATCTTCATAAAAGAAGATATTTTGAAGATTGCTGGCAATCAAACAGTTGGTGGTTGCCATTGACTTGAGGGTGAGTAAATGATGACAGAATTTTCATTTTTGGGTGAACTATCCCTTTAAGTTGGTTGTTGCCAGTGCCTTCCTAAGAGGTTGTTCTGGGTGGTTGCCATGGTGTTGTTATGAGGTTTATAGGGTGTTATTAGAGGTTGCTAGCTGTTATGGGTGGTTGTCAGGATGTTGCTATGAGGTTGCTAGGGTGGTTTTGTGTGTCCTTCAATACAAATCAGTTATTATTTTTTATTTTGCCCATTTTATTATCTGCCAGACAAACATTATCGTAAATCTGATAAGTTAGAGTTGCAGATTGTGATGACTGACTTCATATGTGTGGTTATTAGGGCATGTAACATAACCAATTTTGTGATCTGAGTGAATAACCGGACTCTAAATGCAGTTTTTAGGGCATGTAACATAACCAATTTTGTGATCTGAGTGAATAATGAAATGCAAGGCTTTTGTCTTTTTCTGTATGAAATGAACCAGCACAAGAAGACTTGCTGACATTGCTGTCATCTCGGTTTGTAATCCTTCTTTATGGATGAAGAGGAATGAAATTCCTAAAAATTAGTTTTAGAATAATAAGTTAGGAATTGCAATCATGTTACATGTGGACTGACTATCTTTTGTGTGTTCTATATTTGAGAGGTTTATAATAAACCTTAAATTGCAGAGCACGAATTCTGAGTATGGGTCACCATACTTGGCTGTATGTCACTTCACTTTAGAATGGGCAGCAGCAGTCTGTTTAGTGGCGCGAAGAGTCAAGTCTGTGGTGGGTGCGCAGCTCCTCGACTGCCTTGGGGGACAAACCTTTGCCCTCATCTACATGGACCTCTAAGCAAATCAGCTTGAATCAAATAGATTTATATTGTAATAATGTAGTTGTGTGAGAGGGTCAGTTTGTTTGACATGCTTAGTGTTTCAGGCTTAATTTGTTTTGAATGGTGCTAGATGGGAGATCAGGAGTCTTTAAAGAAGACGACTCACCCTGGGAGAGATAGCTTGTGAGCGTCTCCTCTACAGGGGGCATCCTCGCATATCTACGCTCAGCCACACACTCGTCATTAGTGTAATCCGCATCCTGAAAAAGATGCAGCCGAGTCGAATATGGCTTGTCCCACAATCTCACTAACTCTGTGTGAAGGTCGGGAAGAAAAGGGGAGGACTCCTGAAGGAGGGGAGGTGGTCGTACGCGGCCAGAAAGCGCTCATCCAATCTGAAACGGATGGGCTTCTGCCTTTTCACATGACCAGAAGTAAATTGAGCCTCTTAGTAGCACGCGCCATTACCTCTAACATTTCAAACATCATACTCACAAAACGGTTCCATACCCTTCTCAAACTTTTCTAATTAAAACTAATATAATCACGAGCATTATTGTTACTCCAAATAGTGGGATGAGCTGAAATAAAAAATGCATTTATTAATTAATAAAAAAAATTAAAAACTAATAATCAAAGTGTTTTTTGTTTGTTAAAATCTAAAACTGAAATAAAAATTAAAGCTAAATAAAACTATTTAAAAATGAAAACTAAATGACAAAAGAAGGCAACACAAAAATTTGCACCTTACTATATTAAAGCTAAATTTATAAACTGCAAACATGAAAATATCGTTCATTAAAAATATTAATAGTAGTATGCTAAGAAATATTAGAAAAAAGGATATAATAAGATGAATATAAAAATTTAATAATACGTAATACTAAAATAACACTTGTGATCTCAAGTGGCCTGGTGC
>NC_056581.1:18866137-18882738 GCF_018340385.1 Cyprinus carpio | reverse complement strand
GCTACGGCTGCTCTAAAAATCCTAGTAACCTCATAGCAACACCCTGGCAATCACCTCAAACACTCTGGCTAATATCATAGAAACACCGGCAATCACAGACCACCATAACAACCTCAAAGCAATGTCCTAACAACCATCTACCACATCTTATCAAGCTCATAGTAACACCGTAGCAACCTCATAGCAACCCCTGTAAACCATACAGAAGGAGTTTAAATCAGATAAGCTGCCAAGCACGTTATAGCAACTTAGCAACCTCATATCAGCACTCTGGCAATCACCCAGGACACCTGGTGTTGATAGCAAGGCCCCGACAACCCACAACCTAACGCCCACCCATAAAAGCCCAGCAACCTCATAGCAACACCCTGGCAACTACAAAGAGCATAGTAGCAACCTCATAGCAAAACCCAACCCAGGGTTTTCTGCATGCTTGCCAGGGCATTGCTACAAGGTTGCATTTTATCATTTTGCAAACATCATGGAAATATTACTTTTGAATCTTCCCTGAATGTTGTAAAACAAGTAGTAACATTTAAAAAACATTAGATGAGCATCAAACTCAATTTCAGAAATAAACATTCCATGAACAATGTATAAATAATGTTTTGCGCTAACGTTTAGAGAAAAATTTTAAAGACCGTTCCTTGTTGCTAAGGTGTTTTAGCATTTGCTTCGGTTTTGTGATGTACATGAAGTTGCTAGGGAGTTGTTGGTGGTTGCTATGGCGTTGCTAACTCTGTTATGTGATACAGTAACCATCTAATCCAGGAAAGAATTTTGCAACATTTAAAAATTTGAAACCATCAAATGCAACATTCAAATCATCAGCTATTGCATCTTTATATCACTTCTAATATATATATTACAGTATCTCCATCTGTTTTCCATATTCATATTCATATCTGCTGTCCGCTACATTTAAGGCTGGCCGTATCTCAGTGTAATTACTCATGCGGCGCTCTGTAATGCATCACTGCTGTTGTTTACAGCTCAAGGTCGTGGCTCTACATCCAGACGCAGAAACGGGTGATGGATTAGTATTTTTCTGGCTTCTGGACTACATGAGACAGACGCCACATTTTCTGTTTTGCTGTCAGAATGTGTTTAACGCCGCATGAGTAATGTCTGCGGCTGCGGTGGTTCTGCATGACCTTACAGCATTAAAGCGCGTTAAACACTGCGCCCGCGTGGCTCTCTGCACACTTCATCTGGTGTCAAAGAGGCCGTTCGTATTTACTACAGTCAGAAAGTAAATGTTGGCGGTTGAATAAATGTCAAGGTTTATGACATGCTTCCCTTGTATTTTGTTATCAAAGTGCTTACACTCTTTAACACAGCACCGCTTGTGTGCAATTCATGAATATGGTTACACTCTTTAACACAGCAAGGCTTGTGTTATATTAATGTGATAAGTTAGAGTTGCAGATTCATATGTGTGGTTATTAGGGCATGTAACATAACCAATTTTGTGATCTGAGTGAATGACCGGACTCTAAATGCAGTTTTGTGATCTGAGTGAATAACCGGACTCTAGTTGTTTTTTTGTTAAAAGTGTTTTTTTTTTGCTTTTGTTTTTGTGGTTAAAGGTGTGTTTTGATTTTTTTTTTTTGTTAGATTGATGTAATGTTTTTTTGTTTTCCTTCTTTATGGATGAAGAGGAATGAAATTCCTAAAAATTAGTTTTAGAATAATAAGTTAGGAATTGCAATCATGTTACATGTGGACTGACTAGCATTTAAGTTTCCTATATTTGAGAGGTTTATAATAAAACCTTTTTGTTGGTGAAGAGGTTCTGAGTATGGGTCACCATACTTGCATGTATGTCACTTCACTTTAGAATGGCAGCAGCAGTCTGTTTAGTGGCGCGAAGAGTCAAGTCTGTGGTGGTGCGCAGCTCCTCGACTGCCTTAGGGGACAAACCTTTGCCCTCATCTACAGTAGACCTCTAAGCAAATCCGCTTGGTCAGCTTGTAACACAGCCATTGTGTGCAGGGCTCCACCAGCTGGACTTGCCGCCACATACACCCTGATATTCAGACGTGAGGTGGCCTGAAGCGGTCTAGATGGCAGAGCAGGAGTCTTTAAAGAAGACGACTCACCCTGGGAGAGATAGCTTGTGAGCGTCTCCTCTACAGGGGGCATCCTCGCATATCTATGCTCAGCCACATACTCAACATCAGTGTAATCCGCATCCTGAAAAAGATGCAGCCGAGTCGAATATGGCTTGTCCCACAATCTCACTAACTCTGTGTGAAGGTCGGGAAGAAAGGGGAGACTCCTGAAGGAGGGGAGGTCGTGACCGGCCAGAAAGCGCTCATCCAATCTGAAACGGATGGGCTTCTGCCTTTCACATGACCAGAGTAAATTGAGCCTCTTAGTAGCACACGCCATTACCTCTAACATTTCAAACATCATACCACAAACGGTCCATACCCTTCTCAAAACTTTTCTAATTAAAACTAATAATAATCACAGCATTTTGTTACTCAAAATAGAGCTGAAATAAAAAATGCATTTATTAATTAATAAAAAAAATTAAAAACTAATTAATAAATGTTTTTTTTGTTTTTTTTTGTTTGTTAATGATATAAAACTGAAGCTAAATAAAACTATTTAAAAATGAAAACTAAATGACAAAAGAACAACAAAAAATGCACCTTAATATTAAACTAAATTTATAAACTGAAAACATAAAAATATAGTTAAATTAAAAATATTAATATTAGATCTAAGAAATATTAGAAAAAAGATATAATAAATAATATAAAAATTAATAATACGTAATACTAAAATAACACTGATCTCAAGTGTACTGTTACATTACTAAGTGATTAAACATACAAAAATGTCATATTTACTCTTTCAACCCCCTTTTTTAATATATAATCCTCTCTGTTTTACATAAGCATGTCGGCCTGATGTTATGCTGACTGTCAGGGCTTTATTTGGAAGAATAACCCCGAGTGAAGCAGCAGCATTTATCGCCCGCAGCTGTGTTTGTTTTACCGTTTGCTATTGTCGCCCATTCAAGGCCGAGCCAATTAAGAAGTGCTCTGCAAACTCACTTGTGCAACGACAGACTGAGCTTAAAAAGTGACAAAATGCCCAAAGAAACTTCAAACAAACACGTCACATATGAAGATGAATGCATTTACACATTATAAAGCAGCACTGACATATTTTCTGTACGCTAATTATTTAGAAGTTTTGAGCAAAACATGTTTTAGGACAAACAAAATGTAGTCTTTACAGTCTTTAGTCTCTTTATGCTTTTTTATTTAGCTGGAAACAATGACACAGTTAGCACTTTCAGGCTGATATATATATATATATATATATATGTAGTCTTTACAGTCTTTAGTCTCTTTATGCTTTTTTATTTAGCTGATATATATATATATATATATATGTATACACTAATCTTAAATATGTTTTTCAAAATTTTCTAATTTATCTGTACATTTTCAGTGTAAACAGTTCATAAATATTTGCCCTCCTGCATATAAAAACTTACCGACCTTTTCCTAATATATTATTATTTATTTATTTATTATTATTATTATTATTATTATTATTTTCAGATTTAATTGCCTTATTTTATGCCTGCTGGCCGCTGCTGACGGGCCACTGAGGGTCACCTGAAACAGTGTGAAAGTTAAGCGTCTTGCACAAGGGCACAGGGATGTTGTACCCAGCAGCCCCGGGGTTAATTTAACACCGCTGGTGCCGTCAGCCACATATTTGAACCAGTAACCTTGTAAGTGTTCATGGACTACTGCTATTTCACATTTGAGCTGTTTGATTTTGCACACGACCGTTACGCTTGAGCATCTTCTGTAATGACCTCAGACTTCTTTTTGAACATGAAATGTGATCATACTGCTCATTTCTAACCCTGCAAAAATAAAAGATAAAAATTCAGCTTAAATAACGTTAAAATTCAGTGCATGCTAAATTAAAATATTTTTTCATTGAAATTAAGCTGAAATAAAATTTTATATATATATATATGAAACTTAAAAACTTAAAATATTTAAAAAAAATAAATACATTTTAAAAAAAGAGGTTAAACTTAACCAGAAATTAGAAAGTTTAAGTATTAAAATGACTAAAACTGAAAGGGACATGTTAAAAAATATATTTAAAAAATAATAATAAATTTAAAACTTAAAATATATTTTTTAATAAAATTAAAAATACACACACACACACACACATCAAGCTTACTTAAACTACAAACTCACTAATAAAATAAAATACAAATATTGCCTTTGCAATTACATGAAATAAAATAAATTTTAAGTTGAAATACTGAAATTAATACAACTAAAACTGAAATTAAATAAATTATAAAAGTAAATTAAATTATAAAATAAAAAAAATAAAAAATAAATTATAATTACAAAAGCACATCAAACTTACTAAATCTGCAAACATAATAATATAAAGATGACAAAATGAAAATGAATCTAAAATGAAAATTTGAAATGTTGCCTTGGCAATTACATAAAATATGTTTAAGTTGAAGTAATTACTGAAAAATGACAAAAACTGAATTACAAATAAATTAAAGGCGAATAGAAATATTTAAATATATATATTTATATTAAAACTAATAAATGACAAAAAGCACATAAGAAAATTCTAAAACCTAAACCAAAGTTAAAATGAAAAGTAAAAATATATATATATATATATAAAAAAAAGCTTATTCAAAACATTGAAAAAATATATATAATATAAATAAAGGTGTATATATATTAGTATGTAAATAAAAAAATATTATTTTGTATATTTTATAATAATTATTTTATAATGATGACTGGCTCTTTACAATTTCTTCCTTATTCTGTCTTTGCTGCTCATTATGTATTGATGCATCATTTTCATTCATTGCGAACAGCCTACATGTGTCAGATAAGCTGTAGTAATTATAATTATTATTAATAATATATTTAATTTTAAATATGTTGTCTTTATGGTATTCTTGTTGCTGCTATTTTATAAAAGCAACAAGCAAGGTCGAGGTTTTTACACGCATTAAAATCACTGTACTGCATCATTTGATCCATAATGTGGTCAAGGGCTCGTTCTGTGTGTTTAGTTGATGGCTCAGATCGTATGAAGCGTCCCGTCGGTCGAGGCTAATGTTCTGGAGTCTGTGTGTAAACAGCAGTGTCGTGATTATACAGAGTTGACCGGCCGCAGCGCTCCTCATTGAATTCTCATTAACAGCTCAGCTCGGGCCTCGTGAAGAATGCTAATGCCATAATTACTCCTGCGTTAAACACACAGACTTATCAAGAGCCACTTCGCCCAGCTTAAGAGTTCTGAGAGTTCGTCTATGAATGTGACTGTCTTAATGCTAATTATTTAACATGTACCATTTGAATAAGGCCATGAAAGTCAATTTGAGTTATTGCTGAAAGAACCACGTGAGAAAGAGGCTTTGAATTACTCCAGTGGAGCGACTGTGATATTAAAGGTGGCTTTGACGACTAGAAGAGGACCGACGCTTTGAACATAAAGGGCAGAAAATGAGAGAGATTTTTTGTGCTCCATTGAGATTTTGAGAACTTCCTGTGAATGTAAATTTGAGAAAAGTATGAAGAGGCTCCGTATGTAACTAATATGAAGTATCAATGTTAAAAGAATACATTCAGAAAAAAAAAAAACTTCCGTTATTTACTATTTAACTGTATGTTGTTCAAAACCTGTATGTTTGTTTGTTGTTTTTATTTATTATTTGTTGTTTGTTTTTTGCTTATTTATTTTTCTTAAATATGTATTGTTTTTAAATATAATTTTATATTATTTATTTTTTAATTGTTTGTTTTTATTTTTATTATTTTATTTCTTATTTATAATTTTTCATTTTTATATTAATTTATTTAATATATAATTTTAAAATGTTGTAATTTTTCATTTATTTATTTTGTTTTTTATTTTTATAAGCTTTATTTCTGTATGTTTTTTAATTGTTTTATTTGTAATTATTTTTATCATATTTTTTTATTTTATATTATATATTATTTATTTATTATTACTATTTATTTAGTATTTTTATTTTAATATTATTTAATGTTATATATCATTTTAAACTTTTGTCATTTTTAATGATTTATTATTTTATTATTTATTATTTATTGTCATTTTAATTGATTTATTTAATATTTATGTTTATTAATTATTAATATAATTATTTTTTCTTATTTTTTATTTATAATATTATTTTAATTAATTACTCATTTTTTTTTTTTTTTATTTGTTTGTTTGTTTGTTTTTTGTTTGTTTGTTTGTTTGTTTTTTTGTTTTTCTTTTTTTCCTGTAGAGCATCAGTTCAGATGTGGTCTCATTATAAACTTTATATAAAAATCAAGGGTGTAAACATCTTTCTTTTTCTTGGAACAGCATGAGGGTCAAAAACTGATGGTTTTTAGTTTTAAACTTTAAAAATAATAATGAATGATTTCGTTGCTGTTTTAATGATGTGAGTTAAGATTCAGAGCATGCCACTAAATTCATTATTTTAATGCAGCAATGAATGAATTATGAATGAGCGGAGATATTTTGGGTTTAATTGTGCCTTGAAGGGTAAGACGACGTTGTACCTTAAGAGGAATGTAATCTCATTAAAAAGGGCACATAATCACCTCTAATATTTGCTCAGACATTGCCAAAGTTTGATAGATTTGGGAATCAGCATCGGCGTGAGGCTGAGACTGATCTGCCAGATGTCACAGCTTTAGTAATGAGAGCTCCGTTTCTCTGCCAATACCCACAATATATATCTATAAATGCATGCTAATGTGTCCTAATGAATACACATGAGCACAACTGAACTGTTGTGACACAGTCAGCACATTCTCCTCGACACCTGGCATTTCTATGAGGAGTTCAGGAAGTGCTACTCATTTACATGTGCATTTTCAAAGTGTCATTTTTGACACTTACCTGCATCACTTTAATTATATTAACAAATGAAATCAAAATGTCTTGTTTACTGTAGATATCAGTGTGTTTGCAACATTTTCGTTATTTGCATTTATTTGTTCCACAGATGCTTTTGACTGAAAAATCAAGAAGAAGGTCTCACTTCTCATCTGCAGTGGAATAACTGGGATTTTTATGGTGTTGAAATGTTGCCGTGGCAATTAAATAAAAAATAAAACATTTAATTAGTAAATCTGTAGTTTTAGTAAATTTGATGTGCTTTTAGTAGATTTACAGCAACATTTCTATTTAGATTTTATTTTCTTCAGTTTAGTGGTTTCGACCTATATGTAAAGTACTAAAATTACTAAAACTGAAATAAAAATGATAAATAAAAATATAAAATAAATAAATAAATAAAACTAATAAAAAGGACATCAAGCACATCAAAGTACAAAAGTACTAGTAAAATAAAATATTAATATTAGCTAAAAAATAAAATAAAATTAAAAATGTTGACTTGGTAATTAAATATTTTTAAGTTTTAATACTAAAATGACTAAAACTGAAGTTAAAATAAAGATAAATAGAAACATTAAAACTAATGAAAATGACAAAGGCACATCAAACTTAATAGAACAACAAAAGTACTAATAAAATAAAATATGAATATAAAGTGAAATAAAATTGTATTTGTTTAAAATTGTTTTTTTTTAAATTGTGTTATTAATTAAAGCTGAATTGAATTATAGATATATTGAAATTTATAAATATTAAAACTGCTAAAAATTAAAATGCATAATTTAGATTTATTTTTATTAGAGTTTTAGTTTCTAATTTCTAATTACTAAAATTACTTAAATTAAAACTGAAATAAAAAAAATAAAGCCAAATAGTGCTTGTCATTTTCATCAGTTTTAATATTTTTCTTTATCTTTATATCCATTTCAAACATAATTTATATACATTTATTAAACATTTTATTATATTACAAGGCAACATTTCAATTTTTTTAAGTTGAAGTGATAAAATGAAAACAAATATAAAGTTAACATTAATATTAGAAAAATAAAACCAATAAAAAGGACATCAAACCTGCTAAAAGTGCAAAAGTACTAGTAAAATAAAATATGAATATTAGCTAAAAAATAAGATAAAATTAGAAATGTTGACTTGGTAATTAAATATGTTTAAGTTTCAATACTAAAATGACAAACTGAAGTTAAAATAAAGATAAATAGAAATACTAAAACTAATAAAAATGACAGGCACATCAAACTTAATAGAACTACAAAAGTACTAATAAAATATAATATGAATATAAAGTGAAATAAAAAAAGCTAAATAGTGCTTGTCATTTTCATCAGTTTTAATATTTTTCTTTATCTTTATATTAGTTTAAAACATAATTTGTATACATTAAACATTTTATTTTATTACCAAGGCAATATTTATTTATTTTTTTAAGTTGAAGTAAATAAATATAAAGCTAAACATTAATATTAGAAAAATAAAACTAATAAAAATGAAAAATAAATACACTAAAACTTAAACTAAAATGAAATCATAACTCTCCTGAACAACACATGATTTGAGGATTCAATCACGTCAGCTTACTGTTTGTGGTTTATTCAAAATATAAGCAATATTAAAATAAATATTCACCCAAAAATGAAAATTATGTCATTAATGACTCACCCTCATGTCGTTCCAAACCCCGTGAGACCTCCGTTCATCTTCGGAACACAGTATAAGATATTTAGCATTAGTCCGAGAGCTTTCTGTCCCTCCATTGAGAATGTATGTACGGTATACTGTCCACATCCAGAAAGGTAATAAAACCATCTTCAAAGTGTCCATGTGACATCAGAGGGTCCGTTAGAATTTTTTGAAGCATCGAAAATACATTTTGGTCCAAAAATATCAAAAAACTACGACTTTATTCAGCATTGACTTCTCTCCCGGGTCTGTTAGGAGCGCGTTCACAGCACAGTCGGTTCGCGAACGAATCACTCGATGTTAACCGGATCTTCTTGAACCAGTTCACCAAATCAAACTGAATCGTTTGAAACGGTTTGCGTCTACAATAAGCATTAATCCACAAATGACTTAAGCTGTTAACTTTTTTTACATGACTGAGTTCAAATAAACCAATATCCCGGAGTAATTCATTTACTCAAACAGTACACTGACTGAACCGAGCCAGATAATGAACGAAACATTGACTCGTTCTCGAGTAGTTTCTGTCGGACGCGTCTGGTTCGAGAAACCGAGGAGATGATGATACTGCGCATGCGTGATTCAGACTGACACACAGCGCGTCTGAAGCCGAACTGGTTCTTTTGGTGATTGATTCTGAACTGATTCTGTGCTAATGTTATAGAGCGCGGTAAACCGAAGGCTTCAATCAAGGGCAATCATCGCCAATGAAGTCATTACGTCGAGCGCAAAAAGAACTGGTGAACCGTTTTGGCAACCGGTTTATTGTGAATCAAAACCGTCCGAAAGAACCGGTTCGCGGAGAGAAGAACAGAACTTCCCATCACTACCGGTGATTCGAAAACCAATGCAACCGGTTCTTGACTCGAGAAACGAGTCAATGTTTTCGTTCGTTATCTGGCTCGGTTTCAGTCAGTGTACTGTTTGAGTAAATGAATTACTCCGGGATATTGGTTTATTTGAACTCAGAGGGAACGGGAGTGTCAGCCATGTTAAAAAAAAGTTAACAGCTTAAGTCATTTGCTGTAATGCTTATTGTTGACGCGAACCGTTTCAAACGATTCAGTGCGATTTTGGTGAACTGGTTCAAGAAGATCCGGTACATCAATTCGTTCGCGAAGGATGTGCTGTGAACGGCGCGCTCATAACAGACCCGGGAGAGAGAAGTCAATGCTGAATAAAGTCTTAGTTTTTGATATTTTTGGACCAAAATGTATTTTCGATGCTTCAAAAAAATTCTAACGGACCCTCTGATGTCACATGGACTACTTTGAAGATGTTTTTATTACCTTTCTCGTGGACAGTATACCGTACATAAATTCTCAATGGAGGGACAGAAAGCTCTCGGACTAAATCTCAAATATTCTTATACGGTGTTCCGAAGATGAACGGAGGTCTTACGGGTTTGGAACGACATGAGGGTGAGTCATTAATGACATAATTTTCATTTTGGGTGAGTGAACTATCCCTGAGGATTCAATCACGTCAGCTTACTGTTTGTGGTTTATTCAAAATATAAGCAATTTTTAATTTAATTCGGGGTCCCTGATAAATGTGTCCTAAGAGCCGCTTATTTCCAGCCCTGATGCCGGACTCAGAGTTGTCCAGCAGGATTAGTAATTACAGTGGTTTAGCTCAGCAAATACTCTCCCAAACCAATCAATAAACGAATCAGCAGCTAAACTGGCTGTTAACCCGGTGCTTCACAAAGATCTCCTCCTCCGGGCCTTCATTTGCTGTTAGTGTGGCCAAACAAAACCGATATTGATGACTGTGTTAATAAACAACTTCAATTTTTTATCCTGCTTTAAAAAAACACCGGACAGTGGATTTCACAGCTGAAATATGGCAGACGCACCGCAAACGCAGTGATTTATTGACTAGCTGACAGCACCGACAGCATTAGTCTTCTCTAACGTGTAATGGACTTCCGATAGAAATTACATTTGGGGAATGGAGATGCTGTAACACAGACCGATCTGCATAATGATCTTCAAACCAGGACACCCATCAGCACCCACAGAGAGGAAACGAATGTAGAGTTTTAGGTGTTTGATGCAGATGTGTTTTCCATTCTGTGTTTGTTCTCGCCTCGTCTTCAGGGGATCGTTCTCTCCTCCATGAGCTGCAGAAACATCATTCACACGTGAGTCTGCGATGAGATCGGGTTGAAATGAGTCGTTTCAGTGTCTTTTGAAGGTATTTTTTTTATTCCTGTGTCCTTGGAGTGATCGTATTATTGCTGCTACGGAATCATTGTGAATTCATGTTCGTTGGTTTCTTTTATTGTTTAAAATAGAGTAAAAATACTGTTCATTTTCACCATTAAAAACAAACAAACAGATTTTATTAATAGCTTGATATGTATAATGGAATATAATAATGGATAATTTAATAATTTAGGTGATGCAAATCAGTGTGATTTTAGTATTTTTATATATGATTATTATTTTTACATTTTTTATTATTTTAAATTAGTTTTTGTTTTGTTTTTTGTTTTTTATTATAGTTTAAGTTCTAGTTATTTTGTATTTTTTTGTAAATATTTTGTTATTTGCTTTTGTCATTTTTATTCTTTTTTTATCTTTAGCTTTATTTTTATTTCAGTTTTAATAATATATAATATATATATAGTAATATATATATATATATATATATATATATATATATATATATATATATATAGTATATATATATATATATATATATAAATATTTTACTATATATATAGATATATATATATTTATATATTTATATATTTATATATATATATGAAATTAATTATAGTAGAATTAATGCCTTAGAAAAATAATTCCAAATAGGTGAAGTTTAAGATGTAATTAAGTGAAAATTAATCTTGTTTATTTGTTTTATTAATTCATTAATCTTGTTTATTAATGTTTTTGATTCTTGTGCACCCCTTAATTATTAATATATAAATATATTCAGAGTATATTCAAATATAAAACTTTTTTTTTTACATTTAATCATATATTTTATGTATGTTGACTTTTGTCAAGCACTTATTTACAGTATCAATTTATACATTAATAATAAACTGAAAAGCATGTTGTCCTTGTATAGTCTTAGTTATAGTATAGTCATAACCATAGTTTGCTGTGCCAGTCACACACAGAAAGGAGATGCATAGAGGAGGAAAAAAAATTATGCATCGAGTTTTATTCAATTCGCAATTATTTGTATAGTGATTTTTATTATACACATTGTTTCAAAGCAGCTTTACAAAAAATAAATGTTTCTACATTACAAATAAGAGTCAAAGTAATATTCATATGGCAGAAATGTCCTAAAATTAGGCTTTACAAACCATGCAGTTAGGGAACATCATGTATTCAGCAGAAAGAATGAACACATTAAAGCAATCATTGCATGATGTGATCATGATGATTACAGTGCAAGGAAAATTTGGCAGTTTTGTATGTTTACTCAAAGTTTGCGTCATATGAAGTCCTCTTAAGGTTTGGCGTCATCTCTTCACAGGTGCTGGTCGTCTGAAGTCTTCATAAGAGCCTGGATATAGTCAGCAAGAGCAATCTAAATATAGCTACCCTTTGCAATAAATCCAATTCTAATATTCAACTCCCAGCAAAAAATAATAATAATACACAATACATAATAAATACACAACGATGAATGAAACTGCATGAAGAGAATGAATAATGTGCCTAAATCTATTAATCTAGTGAGGAATAATCTAATAATAATCTTTTTTAATGCACAAGGTAATTTGCTTAGCTGTGCTGATAATATTCGATTTTATTCAGAATTAATAATAATAATTGTATTATTATGGAACAAAAACAAAAATGCAGTGGAAGTCAGTAGGGACCATCAAATGTCAAACTTGTCAAACTTATTAAACTTACCCTTTCAGACACTGGTGAGAGAAATCAACAATTTATTTGCTAATGGTTAGTGATAGACATTACTTAGTCGCATATAACGTTGTTGGGGATTTTTCCCATTGATTTGAGCTTTTTCTGGTCTTTCCATGGATCATGATTTCATTGCGTTTCACATTTCCCAAGGTGGAATCTCAAAACTGATCTATAATCTTGCAAAACAGGAGCTTTATTCAGAATTCCCACTGTCTATCATCCAATATAAAATCTCAATTCAGGATTAGGCTGGAAAACCTGAATGTTAAAGAGGGTTTGGTTTGTGGTCGGGATGGGATGGGATAATCCCTTCAGGTCCCTCACACATCTGTCTATCATGGCTGATGGGAAAAATAGCCATGAAATGCCCAAACGCTGAAGCTCTTATCTGGCGGTGGAGCATCCAGATATCATTTCTCATTTTGAAGGTTTCTGAATCACCTACTCCAGTCTTATCTTTACAGCAACTAGCTGGACTGGCCAAACGCGGCTCCTTTCTGTCGCCATAAACCTGCTCTGAGTGTCTGTCCTGTCAAACATGAAATAACAGACCCCTTCGCTCCAGAAATATTGAGCCAAATAAGGCCTAAAAGAGTCTGTAGATCAAAGGGTTATTCATATTATGCTGTGGGTATTGTATATATCTTTTTTTTCTGTTTAGCTTTTCATAGCAGAGAACGCTTCCCATTGTTACAGAATGAATATATATGCATGTGTGTGAATATTTCCACACGGACATGGTGTAGGTATTTGTATGTATAATGTATACAATATATAATACAATGATGCACCAAAAATGATACAGCGAGAGAGTAAAATTACAAAAGAGTAAATTCATCGATCCAAAACTAAATGGATCAAATAAATGAAAGCTGATAGATGATCAGACAGTAACTGATTTACACTTAAAATTTTATATATTAGAAATTATATATAAAATGTGAAAAGATACATTTAAAAATATTTTATTTTATTAAAATTATATTTGAAATAAATTATATTTATAAAAATAAATATTTAAATATTTATTAAAAAAATTATGTATTTTTCAATAGCAAGTTTATTCTATAAAAAATACAAGAAAAACTCAGAGTCAGTGACTCACTTTAGCTCTTTATTTCCATCCTGTTCATCCTATCATTGTGTTAATAATTGTTTTAATTAATCAAGCGGTCTGATCTTCATCAGCGCAGATTTCTGAACACTGCTAAATCTTATTATGAACATGTCTTCAAATGAAACGCAAACAGAGTTCAGAAGGTTCGGCAAAACAATCAAAACCCAGAAAACCTGAGTAGGAATAGGCTACATATGTATATTCAAGCTAATTAATGGGATTCAAACACCTACACACAGTGCTGAATGAATTATTGATGCAGAAATCATTTATTCTAGTTAATAGCGATGCCAGGCAACTAATTACCGCAGTCAAATTTGCATCACTAACAAAAGAAGACAGAAGCCATGCGACTGACTGAAGATCACTGCGGAGAATTAGTGTTACTGTGGAGGAAAACAATCCTCAAAGCTTCACCGATGCCCAGTTTGTCCATTAAATTTATCTCGCTGCTCTCCAGATTTCATTCCCACTCTTCAAATACCGTAAGTCTGATTTAATCATGAGTTTACATGGCAGGAGGACATTAGGAGAAAGCTGTCCAAACAGGAGCAGGTCTCCGCAGAACGACACTCCGTATGAAATTGTTTGTTCATTCCTTGCCAATTAGCAATTTTTCAACTAGAATAACCAACTCTGGCTTCTTTTTTATCTTTGTGTTGATGCATAGCAGGGGAAGCAGGGCCGGCTGGAGATCTGGCTCAGGTCTAAGATGACTTTCGCTTCTCTAATTGGATTTGCTGCTGCCAGTGTGGAGCTCACAGGGCTGGACAGACGCCAGTCCACTGCATCTGGGTTCGGTCCTTCAAGCTTCAGCGCTTCACTGATTCTCATTCATTACACTGGCGTATGAAAGCGGAAGGAGACTGGAGGAAAAGCACAGAGGGACTTCCAACAGGAAATGCAGGTGAAAGATCTGCTGCGGTGATTCACTAAACAATCACATTGTTATATACTGTATGCTACTAATTTAGCCAGTGTTAAAAATAAAAGTATTAAAACAGTTTTGTTAATTGAAATAAAGCTGAAATTAAAATCAAATATAAATATTAAATGAAAAAAAAAATCTGAAATGTTGCATTGGCATCTAACTGAAATAAGTAATAAAGTTTAAGAAAGAAAGAAAATTAACTAAAAAATAAAGTTAAGCTAAATAAAATTGTAAAAAAAAAAAAAAAAAAGGACAAAAGCATGTAGAAAAATAGCTTAAACTAAAAATGATGAAAGCTAAATTATTAAACAATCTAAAAAAAAAATTAAAAAGCATGTACACAAATTACTAAAACATAAACAAAAAAATAAAACAATGACAAAAGCACATAGCAAAATTACTAAAACGTAAACTAGAAAATGCAAAAGCATGTAGCAAACATATAAAAACGTAACCCAAAAAACTAAAAAATTACACAAGCTTATAGCAAAATTACTAAAATGTCAACTAAAAACAAAAAATAAAAAAATGCATAACAAAAAGACTAAAACTTAAAAATAAAAAAGCACATAACAGTACTACTAAACCTAAAATAATTACAATATTTGATTCTTTGAAAATAGTCAAAAACTAAAATATTAATAAATACTCTAATAATTTAAATGTAAAATACTAAAATAATACTGAACTTAATTACATTTTTCAATATCATGACAGTATGCATACAATTACAAAACAAAAACAACAGAGATCTCAGTTAAGATTTCAGCATTACATTTATAAATGATAACAGGTCAACAAAGTGTTTTTGTATCTTTATTATTCCATTCGTGCCTTGGTGGAACAGCAGCACCTGCAGCATTATTGACCTTGATATCTTCAAGAATTCAACATGATGTGGTGAAACCTCTGTGTGTGTGTGTGTGTGTGTGTGTGTGTGTGTGTGTGTGTGTGTGTGTGTGTGTGTGTGTGTGTGTGTGTGTGTGTGTGTGTGTGTGTGTGTGTTTATCATAGGCAGCAACTCCACATGAAGCACTGAGGAGATTCGACTCACAACTGATTTCAGGGGAGTTTGACATAAACCTGTTCATAGAAATACTTAGACACAAATATTGGGTAAAACCTTTTTTCAGTTTGATTTCAGTTTGTTTTTATCAATACACTTTAGAATGGAAGCAAATGAGTAATTTTTGAGATAATAATTATAAAACAAATAAAAAATGTAATAATATTTAAATAACTTTAAAAAAAAAAAGAAAACAGGGAAATAGTGGGAAATTAATGATTTAAAACACACACACACACACACACAAAGTTAAACTGAAATTTTAATTGGAATGACTGTGAAATGATTTATGATTTATTAAAAAGCAATTCAAAGAAATTCAGCACAGTCATACAACAGAGAAATTCCATTAGTCAAACTTTCGCAACAAAACAAATCAATTTTGGTGTAGTTAGTTTATATTTTGAAGTCATTGGGTGAAATTATTCAGTTTATATTTTGAAGTCATTGGTTGAATTTATTATTTATTATTATAAAATATCTAAAAATATAATAAACATAAATTAAATAGTACAATTTTAAATGAATAAAAGTTTGCGTAACAAAATTACAAAAAAAATAAAAAAATACTACAATAAAAATGAAAATAACAAAAATACTGAAAACGTAAAAACTAATAATAGTATGTACTTATACTAAAATTCTAATAACAAAATACTTAAAACGTAAAAACTATAAAAATTAAAATAGTTGTTTTGAATTTCTTTAATTGAATTACATTTTAAATCTGCTTTGCTTTTTTTAATTTGAATTTTTTCTTTCTGAATTCAATTTATTTATCAGTTCAGTTCTGAATGGCGCTCATGATGCTGTCTATGTAGGTGGCTCAGTGGGTTTTGAAACAAATCCTTTTTTCTCGTTATGACTGATCATTTTTTACAGGCTCAGCCCCGTCAGTCTGTAATCAGTCTATCAATAACTCAAAGACATCAG